>NC_092811.1:42414004-42655161 GCF_040954645.1 Diabrotica undecimpunctata | reverse complement strand
GAGAACGAGGAGAACGAGACTTATGGATATAAGTAAGCAACTAGAAAAACATATTATTAATTTAAGAAATTATTTTCAGATGCAGGCTCAGACATCTACTCTACATTGCGCAATTTGTGCAGTAGATGAAACAACACCGATCAAACTGAGGGAACCAGAAATGTGCATAAACCATTGTTTGGGAAAATATGAACTATTTCTTTTATATTTTTACATTTAATATTTTTCTGTTACGGTACTGTGATGTGATCTAATTTAATGATGTATTCTAACGACTTTGGTATAAATATATTGCTTTCTGTAAAATTGTTAAACTGGCTATCTCATCTGTTATGTTTTAAGTACGGAGAATTTGACTTCCTTTGTTATTTTTGTCTTGTGTCGCCAATACACACAAGTGTACGGTCACAATTAACTTATATTATCGCCACTCAAAATCGCAATACAATAGAGTGATTTATGGGTTTACCCTCTTGCTACCGACCACCTCGAAGCGTGGTCAGAGGGTGGTTTCTGAAGATTTTTAAGACAACACTTCATCCCAAGACAGCGAACGAAACACACCAAGTTTTCTGGCTCTCGTGCCATAGAGCAGCGTTAGCGGAGTCCAGACGTACCAACAAGATTTCCTTGGCTAAGAATACCACTCCAATATTTCAAAGGGTAAGTCTATATTTTTTGTACAAACATCAATAATGAGTAAGACCAGTTAATTTCTTATTTACTGACAGTTGTGTTTGCTGTTTGTCGCTAATTTATTCA
Source organism: Diabrotica undecimpunctata (assembly GCF_040954645.1). Classification (NCBI taxonomy): domain Eukaryota; kingdom Metazoa; phylum Arthropoda; class Insecta; order Coleoptera; family Chrysomelidae; genus Diabrotica; species Diabrotica undecimpunctata. The sequence continues at coordinate 42,654,399 of NC_092811.1, read as the reverse complement.
CAAACAAAATATCGCATTTTTACTTTATAATTATTTATCTAATATCATTCAACAGCGACCTCTATAGTTTTATACAAAACAACCATCTTACTAAGGAAGAAAAAATGCGCACCTAGATGGGTAAACCTCTGCATGGGCAACATCCCAATAAACTCAGTCAAGACTATGTCGACAATATAGCATCGAACTATTGGCTGACATCAAGAAAGATGATTCCTGAAACAGAAGATTCGATACTCGCCATTGAGGATTAGGTTATACCAACCAAAAATTACCTGTAATATATCGTCAAAGACACTCAGTTCCAAAATGACAAATGCCGACATGGATGTCAAGCTCAAGAAACCATCCAACATCTTACCGGGGCCTGGCAGGCATTTCCTGCAACTGGATATAAGAAATGTCACGACTCAGTAGAACAGACCCTTCATCAAGAGATAGCCTTGAAACTGGGACTTTTCCAAACAAACCATCTCTAATATTATCAAACGTTCCTAAAAGTATACTTGAGAATAACAACTACAAGCTATACTGGGACCCGCACTGTGTTCACAGACCAAACAGTGGCACATAATAGACCAGATCACATACTAGTTAATAAACTTAAGAAAAAAACAACACTAATTGATGTAGCGACATCCAACCAATATTATTCTTCGTGTTAAATAGAACGAAAAGATCGCCAAGTACAAAAATTCAAATACGAAGACAGTGGAGAATGGAAAGTACCCCAGACAATACCTATTATTCTCTCCACTACTGCGTCATCCAAGATACTCCTGAAAATATAAAAAACTAGGCTGAATTTAAAACAAGCTAGGTCTGAATTTACAAGACCATGCAGAAAGTTGTTGTACTCTTAACGTCCAGATGTGTTTGAAAATTTTTGGTAGATACTCCAGCGTACCAAGTCACCTAAGGCTCGATAACACGGAAAGAGTCCCACCAGATCTCAATTCTTTTGATACCGTAGGTATCTGGAATGAGTGAATTGTCCCCTTAGTGTAACCGTAGGTATCTGGAATGAGTGAAATCTGAAAATTGATTATTGATTTTAATGTACAAGAAAGAAAAAATTATCGAATTTTTTAAATAATTTGTCAAATCAGTCTGTTATTTCAACAATAGACAGTATTTAACAATGTTAATGCAACAATTTCAGTTTATTCGTAGAACTAGCGAGTTTATTAACAAATGGTTTAATAACAGGTAATTAAGGTTTTTAAGCGACTAAACCTTAGAGAAAAACAAATGGGTAATACAATATTTACTGTAAATAAAGTGCTTATCTTAACGTAATGCTCTAAATAGCTTAAACAATAATTTAAGCTGAAGACAAGTCCTGATAAGTAAAGATTTTGCCAATCTAACGGAATATTTGCATCCCTCTCTCATACCTGTGCAAGTGCTGCTTCAGCCAAAGCTGCTCTACAGTAATTTGAACGGATATTCCTTATCGAAATTGCATTCGCATTCTGATCCCACATGTGCTCACAAGTTGCTCTATTGGATTTAAATCCGGGCTAAACGGTGCACCAATCTCAACTTCGAATCTTCAAGACTCAATATCCAAGATTTACACACTATGGCAGCAGCCAATCATCTTCGAAGCATTAACGTTCATTACGTGAATCTTATATCCAATGTAACCAACATATGCACAAAACATGATCGCTTACAGGACTGTTTATAACCAAGTACAGCAATCGAGCCAATCATCCGTCTTCAATCTTTCACACGTAACACGCCAAACATCCTTCCAATACACTTTCACAAAGCAAGTACTCACCAACTAATACCTGTTCCCAAAGAATTTGCCATAAACAGTATGACGACTTGCAGCTGGCGAATCGTTCTCCAACTCTTCTATAGAGGTAGATTTGACCATCTGGCTTTCATATTAGATTCTGGTTCATCAATTGTCAGAACTTTTCAACTGAAAGAGTAATTGTCGATATTCACTAATATGGTTTTGCAAATCCAAACGACGAGCTTTATGATTTTGGAGGAGACGTGGACTTGGCGCTTTGCGGGCGTCTGGGCTCTAAGTTTGCTTCTTTTGATCTTCGTCTAACTGTTTGTGAACTCACATTAACTTGTTTAACATTCAATAGCTCATTTCTGAGGCGCATCGATGTCATTGAACGATTTCGTGTAGAATTAAGAACCAAAAAACGGTCATCAATTGCGGTTGTGCACTTTAACGTCCTTGGTACAAAATTTCCTGTTTCGCGGTACCTTTTTAGAGTATTCGAAACTATACATTCAGTTCTGCTGAGACGTCGTGCGATATATTTTTGTGCATATCCTTCCTTGTATAAAATTACAATATGTGCTACTTGGGCTTCATTGCAATGTCGAATTGATGGGATACTTGTTTTAAACTTAGTTAAATCAAACAATATTTAATTAAACTTAACAAATTAAACTAAAAATAACGGAATCAGTGTGATTTTTCCTTTGAAGAAGGTTTTTTATGATGAAATGTACGAATGACACTAACCACTGAATAAACGTCAAAACAAACATCAAAATATCTCAAACCAGTTGAATAAATCAGCCTACTATATGAATATTATCAGTAATCTAAAATTATTTTGAGATAATATTGACTATAAAAAAAATTGGAAAATTTCAAAATATTCGATATTTTTGTCCATGAGTGTATATTGTGTATATGTTGGGCAAGTGATTAAATATTTTTGGAGCAATATACATAGCAGATCTCTATCCTATTGATTTCTTGATATTTCCCATTTGAACATGTTGCTTGGTGGAGTTCGGTCCTGACAGGTATACTAATTAGTGCGAATTTGTCAGCTCCAAACAAAAACTGTTATTTATATAGTAGTTATTGATTAAAATTTTTTTATGTTATCAATATAAGTGCATAAGAGTGTGTTCTCTTCCATCCTGTAAGTACTCTTTAAAATTATATAAAACAGAGTCATTTCACAGAAATTTATTGTATTTATCATAAGTCGACTTCGTCGATATAAAAACTCCAAACAAGTTTATTCGTTATCTATAACGACATGACAAAATTGCCTGTTGTAAAACAGGTCCGTATTTCAGGTCTAAATTAAATTTTTAATTTAAAGAAAAGATGTTAAATCCAACTGACGGGACTTCTGACTACAGAAGCTCCCAAAAGGAAAACCATACTAAAACTTATTCATCTGCTGTGATTGAACAACAATTCCCTACCAAAGATCAAGCTTTTATATTCCCAGCTATTGAAAACCTAAAACTTCAAGATTACTTGATTCCACTAGGAATGTTGATCGAGCCCAAAAATATACTATTTTCCTCACGGCTTTCTAACAACAGAGTGTGTATGTACCTTGCAAACAAAAACATTGTTGAACATTTTATAAATAATTATGGAGGGCTTATCGAAATTAATAATCAACGAGTCCAAGCACGCAAACTCGTCACTCCAGCAGAAAGACTAATTCTGTCAAACGTTTGTCCCACCATTCCGCATGCTTTACTAACTCAAGAAATTGAAAAATTGGGCCTTAAAACCATGTCTCCCATGTCATTTCTCAAGATAAGTGCCGGTTTGCCGGAATTCAGCCACGTTTATAGTTTTAGACGACAAATTTTTATCACACGACCACCTTCCTCAATACCTGAATCCATATTAATAAATTATGATAACACCAACTATAGGATTTTTTTGTCACAAGATTCCTTGGTATGTTTTTCATGTAAAAGGCAAGGCCATACTGCAGCAAATTGCAAAACAACCCAAGAATCAGTTTCTGAAAATTATAACCAAACTCCTCACTCCCAAACATCTTCGCAATCCACACCTACCCAAATACTTCCAACTAACCCCTCAAAAACTCCAATCGTACAACCAATCATCAATATAGATACAACTTAGTCTACACAAAATAGCCCAAAACGCAGTTTGGAAGAAATAATCACACCTCCTCCAGCGCAAGATGCTAATTCAGAAAACCCAAGTCTAGACCCGTTTGTTAAACCAAATGATGCTCCATCCAAAAACCCAAAAAAAAAGCAAGGAAAAGACACCAACTCACATACTCATGGAACCGGCCAAGGCATTCATCTCAGAGCAAAACCCTCCATTTATTCTTGATTTTAATCAAATTTCCGATCTATTTGAAAATGTTTATGGTGCACAGGATCCAGTCAGCGCCATAAAAAACTACACTAACGATTTAAAAGCTTTGGTGAAAATGCTAATAGCAATATACCCTTACTTCAAACAAAGATCCATTAAATCTAGATGTAAAAAATAAGAAATAAACTACTGATACATTTATAGATGACCTACTCGGATAGTGAGACATCAGAGACTGAAAGTGAATTATCTCAGGGATCGAGTCATAAACTTCTGTAACAATCCCAAGTTTCAGTTTTTATTTATTATACACGGGCTTCTCTGCAATTTTGCAATGGAACATTAACGGTTTTTACAATAACCTTCCGATGCTCCAAATAATTCTGGGTAGATACAATCCAGACATAATTTGTCTTCAGGAAACTAACTACAAAAATGAAAAAATACAAGCTTTAAAACAATTTAAAAGTTACTGCAAAAATCGAACTAGCCAGGAAAAAGCCAGCGGCGGAGTAGCTATCTTTGTAAAAAAGTCAATTAAAACCACTGAAATTTCTCTCCAAACTAATCTAAAAGCAATTTGCATTACACTTAACTCAAGTCTAAATATCCACGTTTGTAACTTATACCTACCTTCATCAACGCAAGTCGACTCAGAAGCATTAACTGAACTGTTACAACAAATTCCCCAACCCAGACTTATTTTGGGCGATTTTAATGCCCACAATTTTTATGGGGCTCTTCTACTATAAATACTAGGGGAAGACTGCTAGAAGAGATATTTAAACAGTCCTACCTTTCAGTCTTAAACGACGGCAGGCCCACTAGATTCAATATAAAGAACGGTGAATCTTTATGTATAGACCTTACGATATGCGAACCAGGTCTGACCCCACAGCTCACCTGGGATAGGCTCGACTTTTTATACAATAGTGATCACTATCCACTTTTTATTCATAATAACAAAAACCAAGGTGGACAGACATTTACTCCAAAATGGAATTTAAAAAATCCTAACTGGAATCTTTTTTCCAATTTAATCGAAAGCAGTATGACCACATTTAAAAGTACCCCAAATATAGAAGAGACACTAGAGAACCTTGTTACCATTATTACAAAAGTAGCAGAAAAAGCAATAGGAAAGACCACATGCATAAAACAACGCAACCCTGTCCCATGGTGGAATCACGAATGCAAAACAGCGATTGAATCTAGCAAAAGAGCTTTTAACCAATACAAGCGCTACAAAACTGTTGAGAATAAAATTGAATACAGAAAACAACGTGCTATAGCCAAAAAGACAATTAGAAATGCTAAACGCCAGTCATGGACTCAATATGTATCAACGTTAAATGCAAACACTCCCATGACTGAAGTATGGAACAAAGTCCGAAGAATATCCGGATTAAATAACAATCAGAATATTAAAAGCCTCGAAATAAATGGAAAGGCAGTTACTAGTAATACTGAGATTGTCAAAATCCTTGCTAACACATACAAAAACCGACCGAGTAATACTATTTATAAAAAATCTTTTATTAATTACAAACAGCAAGAAGAAAATAAGGAAATGAGCATTATACCTAACACAGGTGAACCGTTAAATTTACCCATTTCTCAATTAGAGTATACAGAGGCATTATCAAATCTCAAAGAAACTAGCGCTGGTCCCGACGATATTCCTAGTATTTTTATCAAACACCTTCCAGATAGCGCTCACAAACAACTTCTAAATCTGTTTAATATTATTTGGCTACAGCACAAATTTCCAGAAAAATGGCATAAATCCACTGTTATACCTATACAAAAACCTAATAATATTAAAACAAGTTCCGAGTCATACCGACCGATATCTTTAACATGCGCCATGTGTAAGTTACTAGAAAAATTATTAATAATAGACTAAGATGGCACCTGGAGAGACAAGATTTAATTATTCCAGAACAAAGTGGTTTTAGAGAGCAAAGGTCAACCATAGATAATATCATAGATTTAGAAAGTAACATTTCTGAAGCATTCGCACTAAGAAATAAATGTCTAGCGGTTTTCTTTGACATATCGAGAGCGTTCGATACAGCCTGGCACGATTATATAATAAAAAAATTACATAGTTGGAACATCCAAGGTCACTGTTTTTTCTTTATTAAAAACTTTCTTCAAAATGGAGCTTTCGGAGTTAGGACAAACAACACAACATCAGATAATGTATCCAGAAAATGGCATTCCTCAAGGCTCGGTTATAAGTCCTACGCTCTTTATAGTGGCAATCAATGATATTCTCAAAAATCTAAAATCGCCTATAAAAGCACGCGTCTACGCGGATGATCTTGTAGTTTTTTAAAAAGGTAGTTTTTTAAAGGTAAAAATATACAAAATATATTTTGTCACACACAAAACTTTATACAATACTTAGAACTCTGGTCACAAAAAACAGGTTTCTGTTTTTCCACTGAAAAAACTCGTTTCATCCTGTTTTCTAAGAAAAATATCACGAACTAATAACCAATAACCAATAAAATTCTTGGGCATGACATTCGAAGAAACTCTAAGCTGGAAACTTCATATAACAAATTTGATGTTATCTCGTCACAAGCGATTAAATCTTCTAAAAACTCTGGCCAATAAAGAATGGGTGCGGATCGCCAAACACTTTTAATGTTATACAGAACATTAATCAGATCAAAATTAGATTATGGATCTACTGTGTATTCTACAGCCACTAAGACACTGCTAAAAAAACTTGACAGTCTTCACTACTTATCTTTACGTATAATATCTGGAGCTTTATCTAAGTAGTAGAAGATAGAAGACTTTATCTAAGTGTAGCATACGCCACAAAAATCAGGTCTAACCCAAAAAACCCTACTATTCACAATTGTTTTACAGAAAAATTCCCAAATCCCTTCATAAATAAGCCAAGAACTGCCAAACCTTTCTACGCAAGGATTAGAAGCTATTTAAACCAATTAAACTACACGTTCCCAGAATGCTTTTCCTCCCAATCGTCCTCAATTCCTCCATGGCAAATAAAGAACCCTCAGTGCCTAACCCGCCTCATTTCTTTCGACAAACCTTCAACAAACCCGCAGTTAATCAAATCTGCGTTCAACGATATGCGTCACAACTACAAGGATTATACACATATATACACAGACGCATCTAAATCAAATGAAGCTACTGGTGCTGCAGTCATAACCCCAACATCGACAAATAAATATAAACTCCCTTCAGAGTACTCCATTTACTCTGCTGAACTATATGCTCTATAACAGGCCACTCTTGCTGTCAACACATCCAATAATACCAATTATATTATACTCACAGACTCTCTAAGTTCCGTACAGTCAATCCAATATGTCTATCCAAGTAATCCTTTAGTCATCAAGAAATCCACACCGCTCAACTGAATGGAAAAAACATTATATTATTCTGGATACCATCCCATATTGGAATCCCAGGAAATGAACAGGCAGACAATGCTGCAAAAGAAGCTGCAAGTAGTGATAGTGCGGAGTGTACCAAAACATTTACGAGTGCGGACGTGAAAGCGACGGTTAAATATAAAGTGCGATATATGTGGGAAGAAAAGTGGAAAGTGTCATCGGCCAAGCTACGCGATGTTAAAAAATTGATAAAACCCTGGCCCACATTACCAACAAGTCGGAGAGACCAGGTAATATAAACGCGACTCCGACTGGGTCATACGCGATTAACTAATAGCTACGTGTTCTCTAACAAACAAGAACCAAGATGTGACAACTGTGATGAAAAATTAACAACCAAACATATATTAGAGAAATGTCCAGCACTAACGCCAAAGCGCATGTTGTACAATATACCAAACAAACTTAGTGATATTTTAGGTCTACAGTACAATATTTCAAACATAAAAAGTTTCTTAAGCTCAATTAACGTTTTAAATGCTATCTAAACTAACATTAAAAATGTAATACAAATTATTGTTCACTATCATTGTTTCGCTAATAGCCAATTTGGCTGATGCGATTTTGTTAATAAAAAAAAAATGTTGCTTGGTTTTAGTGCGAGTCTCATAGTGATGAGGTAAGGTACGCAGGATTTATGATTATAAAGTGTGGAAACCACTTATGGAATAAAATTGTTTGGGTCCTTATTTTAGAAAATAATAAAAAACGTTGAGATACCTTAACTTTTAAATTTAAACGTGCGCTTTTTAAACATAAATTTGATTGTACAGGGTAATCCACGCAAATCTCGCATGGTTCATAATCTGTATTTTAAATTAAACACCCTGTATATTTCTATGTTTTTGAAAGCTCCTTAACACTTGATCTTAACGAACTATATCATGTAGGGTCTATTATGAATATTACAAGGTGAAATTTTGAAATTAAATTAAGTGAAACTATATTTCTGTAGTTATTTCTTCTTTGAGGTCTTCAATGCTAGTTGGTTGTGTTGCATATACTTTGTTCTTGAGATGATCCCACAGAAAAAATCCAAAGAGGTAAGATCTGGCGACCTAGCTGGCCACTCAATAGTACCCCCTAGTTTAATCCATTTATTGAAGAAGATTTTATTCAAGTAATTTCTCACCATTAACGCATAATGGGGTATTGTACCGTCCTGCTGGAACCAGACAGTTTCATGCGGTAGGGTCGGATCTATTGGATTGGGATATAAGTAAGCCAACTGAGAAAGAACATTGTCTCTTAGCATGCTTAAATATTTTTCCGCTGTCAAATTACCATCTACAAATATAGGACCAATTATATGATCTCCTATAATACCTGCCTAAACATTCAACTTTTGAGGATACTGAGTGTGTGTCTCACGTATCGAATGAGGATTCTCCGCTGACCAATATCTACAGGTTGGGGTTTTTACCTCTCCGTTTAATGTAAATGTTGATTCACTAGAAAAAAGAATTCTGCCAAGAGCTATTTCATTTGTGTTAATTTTATCCATATATTTGTCGCAAGCGAAAGGTTTATAACCAATGTGCTTTGCCTGTACAAACTTATGGAACAGAGACTTTAAAACTCAAGCAAAAATCTGAGAATAAACTCAGAGTTACACAACGAGCCATGGAACGTGCAATGCTGAAGGTGAGCCTTCAAGACCACATAACAAACCAACAAATCAGGCAAAGATCAGGAGTTCAAGACGTCATCGACAGAACCACGACGCTTAACTGGAACTGGGCAGGGCACTTAGCCAGAACACAAGATGGACGGTGGACAAGACGTATTATGGAATGGAGGCCCAGTAACCATAACCGAGGACGACCACCGACTAGATGGACTGATGATATAAAACTTTTAGCGGGAAACTGGCTACAAGCGGCCCAGTGTAGAGAACACTGGAAAGAACTGCGAAAGGCCTATGTCTAGCAGTGGACGCGATTAGCTGATTGATGATGAATTTTATCCATCACTCTTTCGCAGAAATCCATTCTACGATCTGGATCGTCTTCTGTTAGCTCCTGCACAAAAGTCAATTTATATGGATGAAGTTTTTCTTCATGGAGACACCTTAGGACAGTTGTGTGACTCACATTATTTTGACGTGCAATTTGACGTGAACTTGACGTTGGATTTTCTATGACACTTAACAAAATATCCATTTTCACCTCATCTTTTCTTTTTAGTGGTTTGGCATGTGGAGGGATGCCGGTTTTCAACATCCCTTCACGTAGAGTCTTGTTTGCTAACAGTGTCTCTTTCAGCGGTTTGTACTTGCTGTAAGTCCAATTGGTCCGCTAGCCTTCGAATACTCAGTAATAGAAACTTAAATGGACTCTTAAATGTGATTTAGTCTGGCCTGTTGAATAGATTGATATAATGAAATAAAACAATAACTTGTTTAGCAAGAACTGTAATTGAAAAAGGACAAGAAATAGAAACTTATAAACTGCGAGTGAATAACTAATCGTAAGGAACCTAATTAGAAAATTACAGTTTACGAACGAAAACACCATAACACTTCACATTAAGGGTTCCCGATATATTGCGTAACTTGCGATTGCGAACGTGGAGAAAATCTCTCCGAAACTTGAAAAGTAGGTCTAAACCCTACAACTATTGCTAATTCACTGTCTTCCCCTAGCCACTCCGAAATACTTGTCTATGCATTTTGAAGGATCTACCGGTTTAAGGTCAATATGGGCGGAGATAAACATTCTAAGAAATAAGTCAATGCATTCTAAGAAATATTTTTATTTGTTTTGAAATAGAATTATTTGGTTGGAGATAATTGTTCTCCAACAGCATGTTTAAGACCTCTGAATTGTGCATAAATTTTAGACACAGTACCTTGTGCAATATTAAGCAGCTGAGGATACCTCTGATTAAATAAGTTTGCTACTTCAACTTGACTTCTACAATTGTCCCCGTACCGATTATCATTAAAATCTCAATTCGATGGGTCTCAGTTAAATATTTCATTTTTATTTCTGCAAGAAATTAGCTTTTAATTAGGAATTTATTATTTTAATGTAAAATGTCAACACACCAACAATTGATTGATAACAATCCGCATTATTTACCGATTTAGTTTAATTAGCAATATCTAGACAGTTTTTACCTATTCATGACAAAAAATGTAATAATGACACGGTTACTAAACAGAAATTTTTCCCAATATACTGACACAGAGTAGAAGTATATTATCTGTATTTAGCTAATTTAAAATAATAATACCATAACACGTGATAAATTATTAATTTCAAAATTTCACCTTGTATTATTTATTATAGACCCTACATTATACAGTTCGTTGAAATCAGGTTGTTAAGAATCTTTCAAAAACATAAAAATATACAGGGTGTTTGATTAAAAATAAGGATTATGGACTATGCCAGACTTGCGTGGATCACCCTGTAGATTTAAATTTATGTTTAGAAAGCGCACATTTAAATTTAAAAGTTAACGTGTCCCAGAGTTTTTTATTATTTTTTATAATAAGGACACAACCAATTTTATTCCATAAGTGGTTTCCATACTGTCTGAGTACAGTTACTGTACTGTAGCAGGGAATACGTATAAAATTACCTCGTGTCCACTACGTTAGTATCAAAGAATAATAAATAAGAGGAGTATGTCATTTTTTTATTAATTATTATTTTTAATATTTCTTTTGTGTAATATATCAACTTTCTTTCAATAAGTTTTTTTTTACACCCCCACCCAAGAATTCCATATCTAATTCTAGACCCAACAAGTGCATAATATAATATTTTTAAATATTTTAAATCTATTTTACATTTGAGAAATTTAAACTTTGGAACTAAAGCTCTTTGTGATTTTATCTATCTGAAGTTCCCATCTTAAGTGCGAGTCGATTTTTATTCCAAGATATTTTATAGTATTACTTGATTTTATAATTATGTTTTCCTTCGCTTTATTAATTTTTATAGAAGTATAAGAATATAGTGTTACTTTGTAACTGCAAAACGGAACAAAAAACGTTTTTTCATAATTATTAATTGTGAAATAAGTAACTTTAGAAATAAACCATTTTATTAGTTTGAGCATTTCTAATTAAATTTTATTTTTTAAATGTTCCCCATTGTCTGCGCTGTATAAAAATGCAGTGTGATCAGCAAAACTCACTATCTTCCCCTTAGTATTGAGATTATATAAATCGTTGACATTGATATTAAATAGTAGTGGTCCTAATACTGTACCTTTGTTGTATGTTGTTGAAGTTAGACTTTAGTAAATTATGAGCAGTGCCGCGTATTCCACTGTAATCTAGTGCTTCTAGTAGTTTTAGATAGCTTACAGTATCGAATGCTTTTGCCAGGTCTAGAAACACACAAGCAGTAGGTTAGCTATTGTCATTTCGATTGTATGGCTCATTGGTGAGTTCTATTATTGCGACATTTGTCGATAAACCTTCACGGATCCAACTGCGAAGACGATAATATGTTGTGTTTATCAAAGAAATATGTTAATCTGATTTTAACAGGTTGACTGCCAGGCCGTCGTATACGACCGACAGTTCAATAAGTGCTGCATGCCACGGCGGTTATATACGACCGATTTGATACGGTCTGTGATATAGTTCCTGTTTTGCTAGAGATCGTGTAGAGAAGCGAAATTATTGCAGTATTTGACCATTGTGGCATACAGTCGTCGTATATACATCAGTTTTCATTTTGGCTGAATAGGGGAGACTAAAATGATATCGAAATTTTGACCTATCTTTATTTTGCAGTAAAAAATATAAAACTATAAAAAATATCCATTACAAACTGAAATACATACAAAAGTTAAATAAGAACACAAAAGAAATTAAAAATTATCGGTTATTTGTTATATCGGTGTTTGTTGAAACAATCTAAACAAAGGTGTGGTTGACCTTCACAAGTGTCACAGTAAGTTACTACTTTTTTGACCTGATTTTTTGTTACGTTTCCCCGAATCTTCTCTTTATAACAACCTTGACAGTATTTCTTTATTTTATCATATGGTCCTTCTTTTATCACCAAAGTATGATTTTGTATCGATCTCCTTGTAGTTCGTATTTGTTGTTGTTCCCTTTCGGAATCATTCTGTGACTCAATGTTGTCTTCATAACTTAAGAGCGACTTTATTACATGCTCTCTAAATTCAGTTATTTTCATCTTTTTATCGGCTAGTTGTTTGAAAATAATGTGAGAATTTACGAGGGACGTACCAAGAAGAAATTCTACAGCGAGCTTCCTGTACCATTTAAGTGACTTTCGTAGAGGTGAATTATAACTTGCCATCTGGTCTGACTGGTCAATTGAGGACTTTGCCTCATTGTATTCCATTACAGCCTGAGGTTTATGAACAACACCACTTCGTCGCTGAATTGCTCGAGTTTCGGTAGTGTGTTTAGTAGATAGTAATAAGACATCTCTTTTATCCTTCCACTTCAAAACGCAGATGCCTCTCTCGTTTTTCAACCCAAACGTTTCCCCTTTTTTCAATTACTTTTTTTGGGTTTCCACGACGATTTGCTCTTAGCGTCCCAATATAGTGAGTTTCCTTGTTAAGTAACATGTTAGCTAACTCTAGGCTTGTATAGTAGTTATCGGCTACTATCCTACGTCCCGAATTCAAAAGGTTTTCTAATAGGTTAATCACTCCATTTGTTGGTACCTTCATTTTTCTCCTTACCTGCATAAATCCTTATATTCCACGTGTAGCAATTGTCACTACAAAGCTTAAAAAGCTTAACTCCATACTTATGTTTTTTTTGCGGTATGTACTGTTTCATTACTAGCCGATCTTGGAAAGGAATAACAGACTCATCAATACAGAATATACGCCCTAGTATATAAACTGCTTGAAAGTTTTTAATAAGTTTATCTAGCAATGGTTTGACTTTGTGCAGGCGGTCACCATCTGGACACGAGGTATTATCGGATAAGTGCCACATTCTTAGAAGAAGCTGAAATCGGTTTCTAGGCATAATTTTCGGAACCATACAATTTTTGTAGAAATTGTCAGTGCTCCAGTATTTGTCAATAGAAGGCAGCCTCACAAGTCCCATATAACCTACAAGGCAAAGAAATTGTATCTATTCTTTTCTGGTGGTTGTAACCCATCGATGTAGTCTAGATTCGTTACTGATATTATCAGTATCGCACAAAATCTGGGTGGCATACAAGTTAGTTTGATTAACCATCTCATCTATAATTTCGTCTACGAAAATTCGAAAACAATTATAGGGGGACCATTTTTTTATAAGAGCTGCAGCGTAATTTGCCTGTAATCCAGCTTCCGCAGAATAGTTGAAAATTTTGTGATTGCCAATAGGTTTTTTCCATGAGAGTTGTTCGTATCCCTCAGCAGAATTTTCCTGGCTTTGGTGATCTTCATTTTGCTCAAATGATAATATGTTTTGTCGGTTTTGTTGATCGATTGTAACTTGAAAAAAGTCATCTAATTCTTCCGAGGAAATAGCGCTGTTCAATTCCAAAGGCTGTAGTTGGACAATATTTTTTGAATTTTCACCCAAAGAGTGTATTTCTTTGTGAATGTTATCCAGGCTGGAAAGTGACTTAGAACAGCATGGCTCATTACCAATTTCCCTTTTTTTAACAAGAGTGTTTAGCTTTCTACGTTTATTTTTCAAATTTATTTCTTCTTCCGCTTCTGACCCATCGAAGCTATATAGAATTTCTTCATCGCTGGACGGTAAGAACAGTGTCTAGGTCAAAATCAAAGGAAAAATCATTAGGTTCGTCATCTGAAAAAAAAAACAAAATTTTTAACCGTGAAACTGTCAAAAGAAAAACGTAAATTATTAAACTTATTTAAATTTTGCAATAAATTGGTTTTGTTTTACTTTATTATTTTGTATTTATATTAACGATTTGTATGATTTTAGTAAATTGGATTAGCTACTGTTATTTTCTGACTCTTTGTAAACTTTTGCTATAAATCTTTCGATATCTATATTGTTTATATAGCTTTCAATGACAATAAAGCATATTTCTATGCTATTCTACTAATAAATAAACGTGTATTTTTCAGAATATTATCTTGCTTATTGTGTAGGTACGTACTTCAAACAGTAATCCTAGGCAATGATTTACATCTGAAAATATAATAGGAATATATGATATGAAAATGTGAAAATTATATTTTACCTGAACGTTCATTGTTTTCCAAAACCATACCAACCATCATTTTACCGCGACTTCCCATTTTATTTCAAGAAATAATAATTGTTTTTACTATTCTCTAACTATAAAAATAACACGAGCACAATTAACTTACTTGTCTTACTAACAATCAAACCGCTACTGATAAAATATTGGTCAAAACAACCACTCAACAAAATAATACTCGTCAAGTCTCATCATGAACAGAACGACCGCCCGACCGACCGCTTGGCACCAGGGGAATAAGTATGCCTCCTACGCCCCGGCGGTCGTATTCGACCGCTGACCTATTTTTTTTCAAAAATTGGGACTAATAAATGAAATTGGTGAAATATTAGTAATGGAAGTATTTCAGTTGGTTGCCAGATGCACTTTTTTCAACTTGGCACCATGGACTTTTTTAAACATTTTTATGTGGCAGTCAACCTGTTAAGACATTTTTCAAAGATTTTTGTTAAAGTGATAATAAGTGAGATTGGTCTGTAGTTTGACAAACTCAGTTTATCTCCCTTCTTGTATATAGGAATTTCAACTGTTTCCTTAAATTTGTCTGGACTTTAACCAGTTTTAAATATTAAATTTATTAGTTACACCAACGGCTTGATTATTTGTGTATCTATATTTCTTATTGTTTCTACTCTAATGTCAATTCCGGGTGATTTTTTTAATAAGGGTTTTAATAATTCCCTCAATTTTAGTTTTAAAGACCGGTCTTAAATACATAGAATGTATCATGCTGTTGTATTGTGGGAAATACGATGTCGGTTGTGTTATATTTTTGGCATAAGTTTCTCCAATTTCTGTAAAATACCGAGCAAAAGAATTGGAGATAATTTTATCATCTGTTACAGTAGTTTCTTCTTGCGTAACTATTTCTATAATATTTCTTTCGGTTTCTTTACCTGTCAAATTTTTAACAATATTCCACAGGTTTTTGGAAACATTCTTGTTTTTCTCAATTTCTTTTCTAAAGTAATCTTACTTAGCATTTTTTATTAATATATTAGATGTTTTCTATAATTGAAATATTCTTTTTTTCATTAGCATTGTCAGGATCTTTGACAGTTTTACGATACAAGGGATTTTTCGTGTTTATGGATTTAACCAGTCCTGCAGTTATCCAACTTTGGCGCTTCTTCTCATGTTTCTTGTGTTGTTTTATATAACTGTTTTTACTGTTAGTTTGTTAAGAATTTCACCTAATAACTTGCATTTGACATTAACATTTTTAGAGGCATTATGTTAACACCAGTCATACCTTTCTAAGTCTTTTTTTAGTTCTTTTTAACCGTTATGTCAATACCCAAGTATAGTACCTGATACGGGAGTCTATACCCGTGCTACCCAGGTACCCGGCATTGTTTCGGTAAACTTCGCTTGTACATTCCGAAAATAACAGACAATTGGGATTTTTCTTTGTTTGCTATCAGTGTTTATTTAACTGTGCTTACAAGTTGTTAATATTTTTGTGACTATATGCGTGTTTTATGTTGTAATTACTTGTAATAATGGCAAGAAGAGAAGTGAGTGCTAGCGAATTTAGAAGGTAAGTTATTACTGTTTATTTTTACAATGTTTTATACATAGATCATTTAATTTTAGAATGACGTATGAAAAGCAACAGCAGTACTTGCAACAATTTATAGACGATATAGATGAGGAAGTAGACAAAAATATCGACAACCAGGAATCAGATGAGGACTATGTTTCGCAAAGCAAACCGGATGGAGATGAAGCTTCTGACATAGAGGACGTTTTTACTGATATCAATAATAAGATTGAAATCGATACCGACGGCGACGATAGTAGTGATGAAGATTTTGACGATTTTCAAAAAAGTTCTTCCCAAAGTGATGTTCTGGTTGCAAAAGATAAAACAATTTGGCAACGAAAACCGTTTACTGCAAGTTGAACACTTAAACGTAACCTTTTGCGTGAAAAAACGGGCCCAGTACGTTCTACTAAAACTCTTTCGATTAGAAATACATTCAAATGTGTTTTCAGTGACGTAATGTGTGACATAATTATACGCGAAACCAATCGAAAAGCTAATAGCGTTTGTGAAAAGTATAATGTTGAAACCCCCGACAAACCTCAAAATGTTTGGAAGTCACTCACAACAGAAAAATTTTATGCATACTTAGGTATTCTTATTACAGCAGGAGTACGGCATTCAAATTCAGAGCACTCGAAAGATTTATGGAAAACAGACTCTCATCCTTTGTACCGAGCAAGTATGGGCATAAATCGCTTTTGGAGCATCAGCAGATTCTTACGGTTTGACAATGACAAAACACGTGTAGAACGTTTGCAAAATGATAAAGCTGCAGCTATTACAGATATATTTCATCTTCTCAATGATAATTTACGTCGTAACTATGTACCGTCGGATTCTCTTACTGTGGATGAACAGTTATTTCCTTTTATTTATTTCTATTATTATATGCCAGAAAAACCTGCCAAGTATGGCATCAAGGTGTGGTGGGTTTGTGACGCCAATAATTCGTATCCACTTATGGACAAATTTATACTGGAAACAATTCGACTGGACGTGAAACTAATCAAGGTGAACGCGTAGCAAAATATTTGTGTTACCGATACAAAAATTCTGGACGAAACATAACAATGGATAATTTTTTCACAACTCTTCCACTAGCCCGTCTCCTGTTGTCTTGAAATTTATCATTAGTTGGTACTTTGAAAAGAAACAAACCATATATTCCACAAGAAATGCTGCCTTCGCCAGAGCGTGAGCCTGAATCGTCATTACACGGATTCAGTGCAGATCGTGTTACTATTTGTTCGTATGTACCAAAAAAAGAAAAAAAGCGTTATTTTGCTGTCAACAATGCATGACAACGATAATGTAAGTGGCCCAAAAAATAAACCTGAAATAATTCAGTTCTATAATACAACTAAAGGAGGCGTAGACAACATGGACAAAATGGTTTCTCATTATTCCACTAAACGCAGAACTTTGCGTTGGCCAGTAGTCTCTGTATAAATTATATAGCTTGCTAGGCAAGCTACGTCTAGGATATTGTAAAAGAAGGCTACTGGCCAACGCAAAGTTCTGCGTTTAGTGGAATAATGAGAAACCATTTTGTCCATATATTAAATATATGAACATAGTAGAGTTTGATTACAAACAAATTTATGCATATATAGCATAATATTATTATCATCCAGGCTCAAAAGTCCACTGTAGAACATAGGGCTCTTCCTCATGTTTTCAACCCCGTCCATTTTGCGCCACTCTCATCGTTTTGATTTTGTCTCCTTAAACCATCAGCCCATTGTGTAGGTGGTCGACCGACGATGCTCTTGTCTTCCGTTGATCTCCACTCTGATAACCTCTTTGTCCATCGCCCATCTATCATTCTAGCTATGTGTCCTGACCATCTCCTTATTATTATGGCAGACAATAAAAAGCAACTACTTAAATGCAAACTTAAAAAAAATGAAAAAGAATTTAAATACCGTATTTAGTATCGCTAATAAAATCTTCATGTTAATAAACTGCATCGTTGGTGATATAATATTTAAAGGCAGTTTTTTATGCATCAACAAAATACTATTGTATTTCTTTTTTTACATTTTAAAAATATTAATAACCTGTTCACTTGAAACAAGAAGCCAAATACAAATGTTGTTCAAGTGATTTGACAAGGGTAGTTAATAATATAAAAAAAAATTACTACCTTCAATGGTTCCACATTAGTAAAATTTAATAATAACCATGAAAAATTTGCTTTGTTTTGGTGGTACTCGAATTACCCGGATCTACTAAAGTATTTTACATTTTATAGTACATTATGCGTAACAAATATGAGATCGCTTAAACAAAAGTCCCGTTAAAAAAATTTTAAATTATTAATTTTTCCAGTATATATGTATTTTTCCAAATACATAATAAAGCGATCCATTGTTCAATGACGGAAATGAGAATGACAAAAAATAATTTCACTCTACAAAAACTCCGTTATTACGCAAATCTCAATCGCACGAAAAATTCAACCGCTTCACAAGCTATAAATCATGTTATTGACCATCCGGAAAAACAATGAATCCAGGCGCGTATAAAAATGCGAAACCGGGGGAAAAAAACTATTTATTTCATATTTCAATTCGTCTTTGTCTCCATTTCAGCAGTTTGGACTACAAATGATTGCTCACATCGAAAACAAAACTATACATAATTCAGCGTTGTTTATTAATTTTCATATTGAATGGTTTGTTGAAGAAAAAATCCGAATAAACATTCCACTGCAATTATGAAAAATATTTATCAGGTTTATTAGGTGTATATATATAAAGCGATTGTTATTTGTTTACCACTCAATATCAATATCAACATAATCAATTAACCTTTGTGTCTATACCCAGGTACCTGGGTATCCTTGGTAATTGTTTTATCTGAATGATTAACGATAGTATAAATATTTTTATTCGAGCTTCTAGTTATTCCTAAAATTATTTAGAACTAAGAGATTTATAATAAAAACCAAAGAAAAAAATGCATATAATATATTAAAATTACCTGTCAAAGTTTTTACACCATTACGTCCACACCCGCGGCACCCGGGTAACACTAATGTTTAGTAAATTATGAAGCTCTGTCTAGTTTTTTTTTAATAAAAGTGATACGGAAACGTAAATAAAAGTTACATTTTAACCACATTGTCCACACTTACTTATATTTACTGAGTGTTCGTTACATAGTGGACGATTACAAACATTACATGATTTTTGTGTCTTCCTTAGCCGTTTTTTCGCTAAAGACATACAAATGCAGCAGTTTCCAACAATTTTGAGGCGTCCAGTGGAATCTCGAAGTGGTAATGACTCTGCAGTATTACTTGAATCTGTAAGTAGAGGTTTTCCTAACATACACTCACTTCCTGACCTTGATGAAAAAAATCGGTTGCCTGTAAAGTCGGTTTTACGGGCGAAGATTTTACGTGACAACGTCTTTTTCTCGGTAGAATATTTATTGATATGAATATTATTAAATTGCACAATAGTTGTTTGCAGTTGAAACGCGCTGTTTCTTCTCAATCGACTGAATTACGATTGATTGCAGAGTGATTTAAACTAATAATTTACTTAACACTATCAACATTTGTCAATAGTATGACATAACCTATAAACTCAGTTTCTCAACTTTTGTGTCAATCTAACAATTAATCAATCAATTATAGTTTACGATAATGAAATATTAGTGTACAATTATTTACCTTTATTGTTGTAGTTGTTGTAAATGACGAATCTAAGCACTCCACATTTTCACTACAGACACAGCTGACGATACTTTAACCACACGTGTGAACTTGTATTATGACGCTTTCTCGGTTTTCCAACGCCAAGAAAGCTCGAGAAAGACAGAGACACAAGCACGCACCGATTCAACGCGCCTAATTCTCTAGTGCTGCGCGCGCAGCGGACCGATCATGTTTGAGTGGGAGAGAGACGCAAGGCATTCGCCGGTCCGGCGGGCCTCTCTCTCGTTCGGTGACTCATCGTAACAGACGTGAGCGGGCGTTACACTTTTTCATGAGTGACTCCGAGCCACAACCTAATTTAAAACGTTGTCACGTCAAAATTTCGGTATACATTTGGTACTTTAGATCTAGCAGAAATTGCAGGCATCACTAGTTGTTTCGCTAAGCCTTGTAGAAAAATTCTACGTTTACTGGCTTTAGTAGAACTCTGTGGATTATTCTCTGTATAAATTATATAGCTTGCTAGGCAAGCTACGTCTAGGATATTGTAAAAGAAGGCTACTGGCCAACGCAAAGTTCTGCGTTTAGTGGAATAATGAGAAACCATTTTGTCCATATATTAAATATATGAACATATTTGTCTAATGTTCATATATTTAATATAAAGCAATTGATTTTGCGAAAACAGGAGATACAGAATATCTAATTCTTCCTTTTAGAAACCTAAATAAAACTCCAAATAATTTAGACTAAAATCTGGAATAAGACAAAGATAATATATATATATATATATATATATATATATATATATATATATATATATATATATATATATATATATATATATATATATTGTTATGCTATTTAAATTGTATTATATTGCTTACTTAGGAAAAATCCTGTCTATATTTATTAAATGAACTAATCTCCAATTAATCACAATAAATCAGCATTAATTAATTACAATCTCAGGCTATTTAAATTGTACGATTTACCTTTGATCGTGGATTCAAAATATTTTCCAATTGGCGTCCTAATCGGGATAGGTAATATGACCAAAATAAAATACATAGAATTTCAACTGAACTATATGTGAGATGTCCTTTATTTTAATGAAATTTTATATAACAATCAATCCTGTAATATTTGCAATATACTAACTTTAAATATATGAGAAGTTGTTTTCTATCATGGACCCAAATGTTATTTTACATTGATTTTTAATATGTGTTATAACTAAGCTCTTTTTATAATTCCTTTTTTTTTTTTTTTAAGTGATCGCAAAATTAACTGTCTCTATTATTTATTCAATTTATTTAATTAATAAATGAAAATCACACTCCGGCTCTAATGAAATTTGACTGACCTTTCCTTCTCTGCCGTTGCAATTCTATGGCCACGCCACAACAAAAAAATCATTTCTCTGCTTCTGCTCCTATTGTGGTCCAGATGACGTACACCTTTCTCCTATCTGTCCTTGTATCTCCAAATGTTTCCGGCTTCGTCTGCTATTAATATTCTTATGCCCTCTGGTTTTCTATCTCTCTGTACCTCGTTCCTCACACTGGTCAGCTTTTACACCGCAAATAAACACACCCGGTAAATTACGTCTTCGGGACTTCAAACAAACACAAATTACAAAGCTCCTTCCTTCTTGGACGACGAAAACTGACTAACTAACCTTTTTTCTCTCTCCTATCTCATAGCCAAAAACCAACCTCCTTGCATTCAAAATTTGACCAATAAAAATCATCCACCTCTTTTGACGTATATCGTTACCACCCAACTCTCTCTATAAAACGTCATTCGGGTAATTCCAGAAAACAAACTTCTTTAATTATTCTAACTAAATCTATCTGCTTTACAAATATTTCTTACTAATAGCTACAAACGATACCTGTTTCTCAATTCAATGTCTTTTGTTAATAAACTTTTACCGATATAATCTTTCGGGGAGAAAACCACCGCAAATCCCGGTCTATTGTTCAACACTTTATATATACACTTTTATTCCGGGTAAAACCATTCCACAATCACCGACTTATTTAAATTTCTTATCGATAATATTTGAAAGTCTTGTCTCTGAGGCCTAATGAACAATTCTTCGAACAACTTAAAATACATATTTTGTCTTATACAGGATGTTTGAAAATTCATATGCCCGTGTCTTTATGAAATATCAATAATTTTAATTTTTATTTAAGTAATAAAATTTGTATATCGGTTTTTTATTGCTTATGGACATTCAAAAGTACAACAATATATATATATATATATATACATATAGAGTTTTATGAATAAAATTAGTATTTCTTGGTCTTGGGTTTAGGTTGGGTTTCGGCAGTTTCGGCAGGAAACCCTTGCGTTTGTGAAGATTTCCAACAGAAAATGGTGTTCAGTAGCACCAAATGGAATCAATAACAACAAAATTGACTTTATTATAACCAACAGAAAAATCATCTAAAAATTTTTCTAGATCTGAAACTAGGAAGAATAAAATGAATGACAAAACCAAAAGTAACCTGTATAAATATGAACAGTCTTAAAGAAAACTCAGATCACTACCAAAGAACTGTTGTTGAAAGATTACGTGACCAAATCGACAACTCTTAATTAATAAAAATCATCCTTGATAGTGCCAAAGAAATCGGACGTCCGCAACAACAAAAGGAACATAATAAACTGTCTGATAAAACTAAAATAATGCTAAAACAAAAAGGGAAATAAAATTAAGTGCAACGTATAGAGAATAAAATACACAGAACTTTGTAAGACAATAAGGAAAAGTATTAAGATAGACAAAAGGACATACAAAGAAAGAATGATAGAAAATGCAATCGAAAACAGTAAAAACTATAATAAAACAAAAAAAGAATTTATCTCTGGGAAGAAACAAATCGTTGCTCTAACAAACGAAAACACTAGAATTACACACAGATATGAAATAATACAACTTGTGACTTAATTCTACAGCGAACTATACAAAGGCCCTGACACACTTAAAGAAGTAATCAGTAAACAAGAAGATGTACCAGATGTCTTTTCGGAAAAAGTAGAATAGACAATTAAAAAATGAAAAGCGGTAAAGCAGCTAGAATGGATGGTATAACTATGGAACTGCTTAAATACGCTGGCAATAAAACCTTTAAAATCTTAGCAGGTATATTTACAAACTGCCATAGATCGAGATGCATAGCAGACCACTGGAATACAGCTAACTTAATTCTTATTTATAAGAAATGTAGCAAAAATAATAGCAAAAACTTTAAGTCTACTACTAATCATATTATACAAGGTATTCACGAAGATTAACTAACAGATTAACAAACGCATTAGATGCTGCACAGCCAAGAAAGCAAGCTGGCTTGAGAAGTGCATTTAGTACCATAGATCATATTCATACACTTCGAGAAGTAATGAGTAGAGCTAAAAAATATAAAGTACCGCTAGCATTAACCTTCGTAGATTTCGAGAAGGCTTTCGATTTTATATACCCCAAGGCAGTAATAGAAGCTTTGACCAACCAAGGCATTAACAAACCGTACATAGAAACTTTAGAAATCGAGACAAACAAAAGCTAAGGTACTACTACTACTACTTGTCGGTTTATAACGTTCTCCGCTGTTTTCCGACTTCCAATTGCCACTTAGTCCGGTTGATCCATAGGTCGTCTTCTATGGCCCTCTCTCTAAGTTCTTTATTTTTATTCCTTCGCTCCAACTTTTTCTCGGTCCACCCCGTTTTTTTTTTCTTTTTGGTTGCCATTTTAATATTTCTTTTGGTATTGTTCATCCATTCTTTGCATGTGTTCGAACCAGATAAATGAAGACTACAGGGAAAAAACCAGACATGTCAATTTTTTTCAAATTTCAGATTTCTATTCTATGGTATAGAACACGCGGAGAAGCACATTTTAGAGCTATCGTACAGGCAAAAAGTAGTCTTGTCATGAGTAATTACACTTCAAAGTTTCGGGGTACTGGGAAAAAACCAGCTTTGTCCATGCGTCCAGTGAAAGGACCAGATATGTCACAAGTTTCACGGTAGATAGCGTTGGATTGATTTAAAAATTATTATTAAACAATGCGTGTTTCAATAATAGAAAGTTTTTTTGTAAGAACAAACATTTGTGAATATCGAATATAATTGTTTTTCTGAATGATTAAATGTTCAACAAGACATTTATGCGTTGATATAACATAACGTAATAGAAAGACTCGTTTTGTTTCTTGTAAAAATATAAACAGGCAGGTATAAAAAGTTCGCATTATTCACACATTAATTTCACAATATTCCGATTCATACATTATATCGTAAACAACAAAATCCATGGGCTTCGTGAAATAAAAATTACATATCCTATCCGTGGACATTCATACTTAGAGTGTGACAAGAATGTTGGACTGTGGAATCTAAAAATGTCTTTTGAAGTACCAAAAGAGTTTAGAGACATGATCAAGGGGTCCCGCGTAAAGCCGTCTCCATTCATCGTCGTGAAAGTAACACGAAAAATAGTTGTGGACTGGAAATCATTTTTGGACAAAAAGAATGTTCCAAAAAGGCCCTTTCAAAACTCAGGTTTTGAAAGAGGTTGTTGCCACATCAGAGCACAGTCGACTTATAAATCATCGATCTTCTTACAATGGACCATTCTTTTCAAGCATCTTGAAGAAACGAATGACCTTAACAACTACGGAGTTGAAGAATGGAGAATTTGAATTACCATTACCAACCTACTCAGGTAAGGTATAAGGTATCACAAAAAATTATAATATTATTCCCTGTATGTTGTTTCAGGACCCCTCGCAATTTCAAAAGCCAAGCACAGCGATTTAATGAGCCTTATGAGATTCTGTGGTCCTGCAGCTGTGGACTTTTTCTCCGTCTTACCTTATAATTAGTCGTACCAGGTACATTATTATTATTATAATTATTCTTTTTGTATTTCTTTATTTAACGTCGGCGTCGATCTACTTCTGCGATTAAAACTAAACACCGACGCCCGGAGCACGCTTCCACCAACGGAAAATTTTGACGAATGCCCTGGTGTTCCAACCAGAGGTAGGGATCTTTAACGAGCCATGTTACAGTAAACCTGTGTTAACGGCCACCTGTCAAAACCGGCCACTTGTACTAGCCGGCTAGTTTCAAATTTCCCCAAACCAAAATTTGTGGACTACAAAGCCTGGTATTAGCGGCCACCTTTTTATATCGGCCAATAGTTCTGTCATTTTTAGTGACCGTTATTGACAGGTTTTGCTGTATTTATTATTACCTATCATTCACAATAGAAATACTAATCAAAATGAAACCTATTTTCATTATTAAAAGCATTGACAATTTTTTGTTTCAGATGACTAAGCTGGTTCTTTCAATGGACAAATTGCGGTTGACAAGAATTTCCTGGATTTTTAAAGAGTGTAACACATTTTTCTGAATAAAAACAGTGCAATGCCGTTCATGCGTTTCTATGGAGCAATTTTGACTTCCGAGTTTTATTATACGTTTCAATGTAAGACACATTATGGTCTTCAAAGTTAAATATGCGTTTTTCTCGGTTTTATGAAATTTTGACATATCTGGTTTTTTCCCTGTAGTCTTCAAATTGTTTTGCTGTTAGGTCATCTGTGATTGTTCGTTTGATTCCCATTATTTTTTTAATGCGTTCGTTGCTAATCCTTTCTCTTCTAGATCTTCCTGCGACTCTTCTCCAAAAATCCATTTCCGTCGCTTTCAGCGTTGCCAGTGTTCTTTGTTTCAATGGCCATACCTCACAGCTGTACAAAGTGATACTTTTTACTTAAGTCGCATATATCCTCTTTTTATTTCCTTTGCTGATGGATTGGTCCCATAAAATGCTGTTTAACATTGCGATGGCTTTTCTTCCTGACGTATTTCTCTGTCTTGTGGCTTTGTCTAATGTTCCATTTTATGAAATAGTGATACCTAGATATTTGTAGTCACAGCAGTACTTTATCATGATGTTATCGTCTAATATAAGATCTTTTTGTTGTACTCCAACGCACAGGTATTCGGTTTTCTTTTTATTTACTTCTAAATCCCATATGTCATACTCTTCAATTAATTTTTGTGCCATATAGTTTAATTCGTCATAATCCTGAGCCATTATTACTTGATCGTCTGCAAAGTTAAGCGTATATACCATAGTGTTGGTGAGCGGTATCCCCATTGTCCTGCATTTTTGTTTCCATCTTTTTAAAGCACTTTCGAGGTATATTTTAAATAAAGGTATAAGTAAAATAAAGTGGGGGACAGACAACATCCTTGCTTTAATCCTTTTGATGTTATAAATCCTGTTGGTATCTGTGTTTTTGCTTTTATTTTTGTTATTGGTTGGTTGTATAGTACTTTGACGGCTTTTATTAATTCTGTATTATTATTAGTGCTTTCCATTGATTGCCACAGCTTTTTCAGTGGAACCCTGTCGTAGGCTTTCCATATGTCGACAAACGACATATGAATCCTGCTTGTTCTTCTGCTTTATAAACAGAGTATTCTCTCTCGATTCGGTTTTTTAAAACCTTTCCATATATTCGACTCATATATCCGGTTACAGCTATTCCTCGGTAATTTTCACAATTATTTGTATCACCCTTTTTATGTATAGTAGTGAGGTATGATATCTTCCATTCCGTAGGAATTTCGTTTGTGTTTATGCATTCTTAAAATAGTTGTCGAAGATATTCATACAATGTGTTTGTTCCGTACTTAAACAATTCTCCGGGTATATCTCCTGGCCCCGGTGCTTTATTCCTCTTCAGCTGTTTACATACGTTTTTAATTTCCTCTGTTGTTATTCTTATTGGGGAGCCGACTATTGAGCTAAAAGCTAAGGTAAAAATTTGTAAAAATACTTCAGACTTTCCCACTATCAGAGGCGTCCGACAAAGAGACGCAATATCATCAAAGCTCTTTATAGCAAATCTAGAAAATATATTCAGCAAAATAAACTGGCAGAAAAAAAATCTACTGACTACAAGACCTTATAAGTGACCTAAATGTAGCTAGCAATGAAGTTAGCCTAAAAATGAACTTGACAAAAACAAAAACCTTCTACAACGAGCTAGTGGATGTTCAAGATGTAATAATAAACAACATTGTACTTGAGACAGTAGACGAGTATGTATACCTGGGACAATTAATACATAAATATGTCTTCTTACTTCCAGAAATCAATAGAAAAATGAAACTGGCTTGGGCATCTATTGGTAAAAATGCAGTTATATTCAAATAGAAGATGCCAGTTCACCTAAAGAAAAAAGCATTCGATTTAATCGAAAAAAGTTAATAAGTAACAAAAAAACTAAAGTTGATTCTGAACAGAATTATAATAAAATATTACTGATTGTGATGCAACTTTACCCTCTGCTTAAAATACTGTTATTCTTAATATTTGATTCCAAATCTAGATAACATTGTATTTTCCTGTTACGTATCCTTACTTCTTGTCTTCACCCATCGTGAACGTGAAAACGAGCCAGTTCTGTATAATTAAGCCCAAATTCTACTTGTTAAAACCGTGAGTATGAGGGTTTATGAAAATTACTATTGAGTACATTTGATTTGATGTTTATTGTTAACGAATATAATTCCTCTCTAATTTCCCCAACCTAATTATTTCGAAGCTGTTAATTACCGATCTGAAACTAAGCGAAACAACAGTTATATGCTACGTAGCAAAACACCGTGCCTTATATGTGTTTCGTTTAATAGATTTGATATTAATTTCGAAGTTTAGAGAATATATCTCGTTTGTGTTAGATACACACCACCAAAGCACGCAAGAAGTCACAGGTATCGATTTCTAATTTATCACGGAAACTTTATCGCAAAAAACCACCAGTTTCTAACCTTTTTGCTTCGAGAAGAACACGGATACCACAAATGTTTT
Organism: Diabrotica undecimpunctata; assembly: GCF_040954645.1. Lineage (NCBI taxonomy): Eukaryota > Metazoa > Arthropoda > Insecta > Coleoptera > Chrysomelidae > Diabrotica > Diabrotica undecimpunctata. Next base: position 42,626,548 of record NC_092811.1, on the reverse strand, counting down.
TGATGTGAAAAATATTTTTTTATATAAAATATTCTCCTCAAATTTATCCTTGTCTTTGATGCAAAAGATATTAAAATATATAAATACACCTTCTTTTTAAGAAAAGTTACTATCTCTATGATATTAAATTAGTTTCTCATATGAACTGCGTCTGAACGTATTGTAATGTCTTTTATTTATTTATAATTATTTACATTTTGTTCGATTGTATTTATGAATTCTTTACTAATTTATTATATTGCTTTTATTCTAATTTATTAAAAAGCACGATCATTTATATAAGTTTATTAACCACTAATAATACATAATTTATTTTAGGCGAACGTAACAATTAAAATCGCGAGCGCGTCTTAAAAATTAACTGTTCCTCCATATAAAAATGTTTTATTTATATACATAAATCGCCGTTATCTCGAAAAGTCGAAAACCTTCTTGACTAGACTGGATGGCGAAAACGGTAAGGGCAAACTGGATTTCCTATCGACTCGCCTCGAACTTTGTTTTTATAACATCGTGTGTCAGGTATTCATGACCTAGAAAATACTCGAATAAATATGGATATTACTAATAAACATGTTTACAGGTTTTTAATATGACTCATATTTTTACGTAACAGTATGAAGGTCTTTCTGTATACTAAGAATCGTTATTTTAGTTTTAAAGTAAATATTTAGATTGTAAATTAACTAAATTTTGGACATTTAAGCATAAATATGTAATGTATTGGAAACTGCTGTTTACCATTGTCTGCAAATAAGCGTAAAGGTATTATTTAAGATCTAACTATGATTGGACTGTTTATTTTGTTTATCTTTGAAACTTTTTTGTGCTCATTAATGAAACATTAATACATCGATGGCGTCCCGACAAAAAGGCATAAGCGCCAAAATTTATAAATTTATGTTTTGGTATCAAAATAAAATACATTTTACGTCCTATCGACTATTAAAATGACGCAGCTGTAAAAAATTCCAACTCGACTAAAACAAGCTTTGAATTTTCTAACCGCCAAACGAGTTTCTTAAAAGATGAGACACCGAAATCAGTAAGCGACAAGATCCGTAGTGGAAGGTGGTGCTTACGTCTTGGGTCTGAAAACGTGGTTATATCAATAAGGTAAACAATAATTTGAAATATTATTAATATTTAATGTTTTGTTAAGCGTTTAGTTAGATTATTTATCTTGAGAAATCATAATATACCATAAGAATGTACAATTTTACCGACTGTCGGTTAGGCCTTTTCAGAAAAAATTTTTTTGTTTATCTAACCGCCATTTGGCAATTTAAAATACACTATGACTTAGATTTAGAAAAGTTACTACTTAACCGACTTAAATAAGGTTTGAAACTAAATAAAATATATATTGACTTTGTTGTATAGTTTTCTTTTTTTTTTAATTTTAAAGTTATATTTTGGTAGTAATATTATTTTAAAAAACTAACACTTGAATGGCGCTTACTTCTTTTTTTTTAATGGTTTTTAGAATGGTTTTTAGGGGGCACAAAATAATGAATCTTGCATTGCAATCCATTTGGGAAGATCAGGAAAGCAATGTGCAGGAATCCAGCGGAAATAATAAAAACCATGGTTCATTTTCCACTGAAAATGAGGTCCTCAATGAAGCGGTAAAGCATAATGTTCTTTTAGAGCCTGTACTAAAAGACCATGAACAAGAACTCCAAATGCCTAGTTCTGTTCTAGATGATGATGCCATTGTGGATTTCAGTTTTCCTTTAAGTCCAAATTTGAATATTGACAGCCGTTTATTTTCGAATATTGATGAAACTGCCGAAGAAGAGACTGATTTATTAACCTGTAATAAAAAGCTTGTACCTTACTCAGATAGTGATGATACTGATGATAGTAGTAATAATGCCGCAATAGTATTTAGTTCATTAGTTGATGATAAGATAGGTTGTAAGGATTTTATACAGCAAAATGATTCTTTAAACTCCGAATCAGATTCATCATCCTTGACAGTATTTTTTAAAAATGAGACTGAAATTGACAGCATTAGTTCTAGCTCATCAACTGGTTTAATTTTCTGTTATATCGGTCCTTCGTTTCTATTAGTTTGTTTTGTTATTGATAAATGTTATTTTCTGTTAGCAAATTTTGATTTGTATTTTATTTCTATTAGTTTTATAATACAACTTACTTAGTTATCAATGTAGAAAAAATGGTACGTTTTAATAGTTTTTGTTGTTTTTTACTTAATATAACGTGATAATTATATTAACTTTATTTTTGTATTTTTTTTACACCAATATAACTCTAAGAAACTCATAAATATATTATTGTGTACTGTTTAATTTGTATTATTTTTACTTAATTTTTATGCTTTAAAATGAAAAGATTTATTTTCCTTTTTAGTTATAATTCCGTAAAATTAAAAGGCGTACAAGTTCCTAAGCGACATTTTTTGATAATAATACTTTTTTCCAAATATGGTAACCGCCTTTCAAGGCTTGAACACCACAGAACCCAACATTAAAGGCGTAAGCACCAAAATGTTAAATATCTCATGTTTATAATAATTGTTTTATAACTAACATATGGTAAGTCAAAATGCCTCAGTTCGATAATAATAAAAAGCCAAAAAAATGTAAAAAAAGAAATATTAAGCGATATTCAACGTTTTTTGTGTCTCCTGAAAAAAACTGTCAATGGCGCTTATGTCTTTCTGTCGTGACACCGTCGACATTTTAAGTAACCTTTTACTTTACGTCAATTTTATAGACGTTGTGTGTTGTTGCTATCTAAAGACACTGGTCAATAATTACGACAATTACGAATATTTTTAAACCTGTTGCTTTTGACTACAAGGTCAACAAAATTGAAGAAACTACTTTAACCGTAACAAAATCAATAATGTTAACAAGTGACGGAGAAAACAATACACCTACAACTTCTGAAGACGCTGCACCTAAAAACAGACCTAAACCTATTTTTCCAAAAAAGACGAAGCAACTATCATACATTGGAGGTCGGTTCTGCATCGATAACTATAATGTTGTATTCAATGTGGGCTCCAAATATTTTTAACATTAATAAAACTTAATGTAAGTTATAAATTGTGAATCTTAGTGATATATTGAAATAAACTGTAAGTGTACAAACTCTGTACATAATATCCAGTTAAATTAGCATTAAAGTCAGCAAGTTGCAATTATTTGTTATTATTGTCAATAAACAAATCCAGTTTTACCAGCAAATAACCGCTTTTAGTAAAGACCGATATACCTATTTAAGCAGATAAACAGGGTCGGACTTACTTTTCACAAACGTTTATCAAAATGAATTCAAACATGGAATCACACAACAGTTCTAAAATACAAGACCATCAAAATCAAATAAACACATTACAGTCATACTCTTCGGCAGCGTCGAGAGTGCAATTTCCTTTTAAAGTCCTAAGCAATTATGTTTAGTGCCTTAGAAAACACCAAACTTCAAGACTACCTTCTCCCACTTATAAATATAATTCAACCGAAAAACATAATCTTCTCTTTTAAATTATCTAATAATCGCATATGTATGTATTTATCCAATCATGGTCACATAGAAATACAAGGTAAAATTGTCAGAGCAAGAAGGTTAGTTACACCAGCGGAACGACTTGTGCTCTCCGGCGTATGTCCTTCAATACCGCATGACTTGCTAATCAATGAGTTACAAAAAATCGGCATAGTTCCTGTCTCCCCCATGACCTTCCTCAAAATAATTGCTTCTATGCCTGAGTACAATCACATCCTTAGTTTTCGAAGACAAATCTATATCAGTCCTCACAATCTAACACTACCAGAGTCATTTATTCTTGTTTTTGACAACACGACATATAGAATATTCATTTCTCAAGACAGTTTAGTTTGCTTAAATGCAAGAAGCCAGGACACATCGCTTCACAGTGCTTCGAACCACTAGCTCAACTAAACCCCAACCAAAACAATGAAGCATCGGTATCCAGCGCAACAAATATATCCTTGCATGCATCCAATGACACAAACCCTTCTCAGTATGAACAAATGTCTATTTCTAATATTCCGGAGATACCGAACAAAGTAGATGCATCAAATAAGGACAGTCACATAATTAATCAACCAAAAAGAAACTTTAATGAAATTATTTCACCTGAAGCAGATCCATCTTCAAAAGAATGTAACATTTTTCCACCACCTAAAGTCCAAGCAAAATCTAAAAAAGCTATAATTAGTTCAGCAAGCACTTCTGAATGCTCATTTTCTCTCTTACTTGACCTTGCTAAAAACTTCATAGAAAATCACCCTCTACCTTTCCCTCTAAACGTTTATCAACTTATCATGCTCCTAATGAATATCATGGGGTCAACAGATCCTATAACCACAATTCAAGAATATACCACAGACCTACCAGCTTTGTCCCATATGCTCAGTCAAATTTATCCCCATTTAAAGGAAAGATCCATAAAATGTAAATTCACGTCCATAAGGAAAAAATCCATAATTATATTAACAGTGAGGCATCGGAAGCGGAAAGTGACACATCTCAGTTAAGCCAACATTAAATTCAAGTCTCTACTTCAGTGAAATATTGATAGTTTTTTCCATTGCCCTCCTATGCTCCATAATCTAATTGGTGAACAATCTCCTGATGTAATATACCTACAGGAAACTAATCTGAATCCCCCCAAAAAAATCTAACTCCAACCAATATGACTGTTTTCGTTGTCTAGTCCTTTCTGACTCTCTCAGCGCAGTCAAAGCTATGCAAAATGTATACCCTAAACACCCCATTGAGAAAATTATCAGGGCAGAATTAATGAAAGCTCAAGAAAATTTCAGAGGAGTCCACTTCCTATGGATACCATCTCATATAGGCATAGAAGGGAATGAAGAAGCAGATACTAGTGCGCGTAACGCTATCACCAGTGACGCATCAGAAACAGAGTGTCGGAGTATCGCAGGCGATCTAAAAGTTTATTTCAAAAATAAGGTATTAAGTGCGTGGAATCGGGAGTGGAATGACTCTAGTTTGAAACTCAGAACCATCAAAAGTGATATTTTTTCATGGAAGTCTACAGCCAGAAGTAGAAGATGCCAAACTATTATTACACGTCTACGACTTGGACACTGCAGGTATACTCATGCCTATCTCTTCTCAAATAGTGAACCTCCAAAATGCAAAACATGCAATACAGTAGACAGTATAAAGCACTTCTTGATAGACTGTCCTAAATATGCAAATCAAAGTCAGTCTTACAATTTGCCAAATAACCTGAAAGCACTCCTCAACAAAAGTTTAGTTCCGAACAATTTATTAGGTTACTTAAAATGTATAAATATGTTACACAAAAAAACTTAATTAATTGTTACAAATGTTCAATAGTTCACAAATTGTAATTAATTGTTACAATGATTGATTGTTACAAATGTTAAATTTATTATTATTACAAATGTTACAGGAATGTCGCTAATAACCTTTGGGTGGATGCGACTTTGTTTCTTTAAATAAAAAAAAATTATCATACATTCTTATCCTAATTTTGTGTTACTGGACTACGTTAATGCAATAATTGGAAACATCGTTAATCCCAAAAATGTTTATTTTGCATTGAAAATCTCAAACAACCAAGTGTGTACCTATTTAATTAAAAACCGAGCTTGTAGATTAGCTTATATTAGAGCATTCTAATGTAACTGTAAATTTGGTTGATCCGAGTACAAGAAGATGAATTTCGCCAACAAGAGAATATTGATATCAAATGTCTGTCCATCCATACCTACTGAGGTCATAAAACAGGCACTCAAAGATTTCGGACTTTAAATGGTGTCATCTATATTATTACTACTAACTAAAGGCAGATACCCCAGGAAATGAGTACTCGCTTATTATGAGTTTCAGGCGTCAAGTCTACGTTACCCCAACTACTAAGAACTAGGACCTTCAAACGTCACTTTTAATATAGCATGAGAATATTGCATTTAGAATAATCTTGTCCACAGATCGTATGGAGTGTTTTCTTTGTAAACAGTTTGCCCATACAGCAAACAAATGTCCTAATAAAAACACACAAAAAATCTCATTACCGCAATCAAATATTGTATTATTAACATTATCAACAATTCCAATAGTTGATACAAATTCTGAGCATCTTCAAACAACTACATTATTACCAGAACCAGGTTATATAAGACTGCATTCATCAAAAGTTGATCTTAGTTACTATAAAAAACAGAAATATACACACACACTTATATCAACACAAATTCTCTTAAAGGCCATGCATCCGGCGTTGATCTGAAATTCCCCAGAGTACTTCTCCAGCACTGATAAACCAAAATTGGCTAAGAAGAAACCTAGTATGTAGTAAACAAACAAAGCTATTCTGTTAGAAAAGACAAAGACAATTATACAAAATATCTATATTACAAATCCCAATGATTATACGTTAACATCTGATTAGATAATTGCATTCCTCGAGAATCTATTTGGCAACGACAACCCAATAATGGAAGCTCCTCAGATTACTACAGATATACAGGCCCTTTTTAGATGGTATGTACAAGACATAATATTCTTTAACAGCAAGATCTGCTAAGGGTAGAGTTACTAGTATACTTAACAAAAAAAAAAAAATATTTAACCACAGATAATAGCAACGCTAAAGTATTACAATCATCCACTGTCCCAAAGGCCCAAAGAATCCAGCAATTGATTGCAGAAACAGAGGCAGATTGTATATGTTGATGAGGCCAGAACAGTAAAAATACCAAAATTTGACAACTTAAAAATTACTAAGGTTATCATTATTTAAAAAAGGACTACCTGAGAGCCAGTGGCGGCACCAATTTTTGTTTTCAGATATATGTTTTCTACACATCACAAATACTCACCGAAGCAATTGCAGTCTTAATATGGTGCCCCAGAAAAATTACGGTATGCAGCATTTACATATCACCTAATCACACACTTTCAGAAAAAGAACTGTATGATCTAATCCATCAACTCCCCACTCCTTATCTTCCTAACTTCTTGTGGGTCTTGGAAGGGGAAATATCGTTGAAAATGTAATAAATTATTCTAGCCCTTGCCTATTAAACACCGAATCAAATACATACTCTTCTGACACATTTTCCGCAATTTATCTTAGCTTTTCTGACTTAAAGTCATCAACTCTGCTAAACTTGCAGTCTCTTTGATAGTAATTACTGACCAATTCTAGTTTCCAATAGCGAGAATAAATCAAACAATTATGTACCCAAATGGCAGATCGCCAATGCAGATTGGATTGGCTTCTGCTCGTATCTCGAAAAATAACTTCCACTCCTGTCTCTTTATGATGACAAAGACGAATTTTTAAACCTTTTTATTCACAGCATTACTTCTGCAGCTGATATAAGTGTTGGCCAGACTTCTACAACCTGTACACGGAAGAAAGTACCATGGTGAAATAAAGATTGTGAACACGCAGTTCGTCAATACAAAGAGCATTAAACAAATACGAAAGAACTCGAAATAATGAAGATTTTGTGCAATTTAAAAAACTGAAGGCCAGAACAAAATATGTTCTAAAGGAAAACAGGAAAATTTCATGAAGAGACTATACTTCGTCACTAAAATCCAACACACCTTCAGCCTAGTAAGAATGAAAATACAAGTGGCAGAATTCTAAGTTCTAAGTGTTGTTGTATAAAGTTCTGTGTGTGACCAAATATGTTTTGTATATTTTTACCTTTGCAAAAAACTACAAGATCATCCGCGTGAACGCTTGCCTTTATAGGCGATTTTAGATTTTTGAGAATATTATTGATTGCCACTATAAAGAGCGTAGGACTTATAACCGAGCCTTGAGGAATGCCATTTTCTGGATACATTATATCTGATGTTGTCTTGTTTGTCCTAACTCTGAAAGCTCTAGTTTGAAGGAAGTTTTTAATAAAAAAGAGGCAGTGTCCTTGGATGTTTTAACTATGTAATATTTTTATTATATAATCGTGCCAGGCTGTATCGAAAGCTCTTGATATGTCAAAGAAAACCGCTAAACATTTACTCCTTAGTGCGAATGCTTAAAAAATGTCACTTTCCAAATCTATGATATTATCTATGGTTGACCTTTTCTCTCTAAAACCACTTTATTCTGGAATACTTAAATATTGTCTCTCCAGGTGCCATCCTAGTATATTATTAATAATTTTTCCTAGTAACTTACACATGGCGCATGTTAAAGATATCGGTCGGTATTACTCGGAACTTGTTTTAATACTATTAGGTTTTTGAATAGGTTAGGTTAGGTAATTTTTGCTGTAGCCAAATATTAAACAGATTTAGAAGTTGTTTGTGAGTGCTATCTGGAAAGTGTTTGATAAAAATACTAGGAATATCGTCCGGGCCTGTGCTAGTTTCTTTAAGATTTGATAATGCTTCTGTATACTCTAATTGAAAAATGGGTAAATTTAACGGTTCATCTGTATTAGTTATAATGCTAATTTTCTTTTATCTTCTTGCTGTTTGTAATTAACGAAAGATTTTTTATGATTAATATTACTAGATCGGTTTTTGTATGTGTTAGCAAGGATTTTGGCAATTTCAGTATTACTAGTAACTGCCTTTCCATTTATTTCGAGGTTTTTGATATGCTGATTGCTATTTAATCAGGAAATTCTTCGGACTTTGTTCCATACTTCAGTCATGGGAGTGTTTGCATTTAACGTTGATACATTTAAGTCCATGACTAGCGTTTGGCCTTTCTAGTTGTCTTTTTGGCTGTAGCACGTTGTTTTCTGTATTTAATTTTATTTCTAACAGTTTTGTAGCGCTTGTATTGGTTAAAAGCTTTTTTGCTAGATTCAACTGCTGTTTTGCATTCGTGATTCCACCATGGGACAGGGTTGCGTTGTTTTATGCATGTAGTCTTTAACATTGTTTTTTCTGCTATTTTTGTGATAATGATAACAGGGTTCTTTAGTGTCTCGTCTATATTTGAGGTACTTGTAAATGTGGTCATACTGTTTATCACTAAGTTTGAAAAAAAAATTCAGTTAAGGTTTTTTAAATTCCATTTTGGAGTAAACGTTTGTCCACATGAGTTTTTATTATTATGAATAAAAAGTGGATAGTGATCACTGTTGTATAAGAAGTCGAGCCTATCCCAGGTGAGCTATGGGGTCAGACCTGGTTCGCGTATTGTAAGGTCTATACATGAATATTTACCACTCTATATATTTAACCTAGTGAGCCTGCCGTAGTTTAAGACTGAAAGGTTGGACTGGTCAAATATCTCTTCTAGCAATCTCTCACTAGCATTCATAGTAAAATAGCCCCATAAAAAGTTGTGGGGATTAAAATCGCCCAAAATAATTTTGGCTTTAGGGAATTTGTTGTAACAGTTCTGGTAATGCTTCTGAGTCTACTTGCGTTGATAAAGGTAGGTATAAGTTACAAACGTAGATATTTGGACTTGAGTTAAGTTTAATGCAAATTGCTTCTAGATTAGTTTGGAGAGAAATTACAGTGGTTTCAGTTGACTTTTTTACAAAGATAGCTACTCCGCCATTGGCTTTTTCTTGCCTAGTTCGATTTTTGTAGTAACTTTTAAATTGTTTTAAAGCTTGTATTTTTTTATTTTTAAAATTAGTTTCCTGAAGAAAAATTATAACTGGATTGTATCTGGCCAGAATTATTGTGAGCATCGGAAGGTTATTGTAAAAACATTTAATGTTCCACTGCATAATTGAAGAGAAGTCACTTTCAGTCTCTGATATCTCACTATCCGAGTAAGTCATCTGTAAATCTATCAGTAGTTTCTTTCTTATTTTTGTACATTTAGATTTAATGAGTCTTTGTTTGAAATAAGGATATATTGTTGTTAGCATTTTCAGTAAAGCTTCTAAATCGTGAGTGTAGTTTTTTTTATAATGCTGACTGGATCCTGTGCACTATAATCATTTTGATTAAAATCATGAATAAATGGAGGGTTTTGCTTTGAAATGAACGCCTTGGCCGGTTCCATGAGTATGTGAGTTGGCGTCTTTTTCTTACTTTTTTTTGGTTTTTTGGATGAAGCATCATTTGATTTAACAAACGGGTCTAGACTTGGGTTTTCTGAATCAGCGTCTTGCGCTGGAGGATGTGTGACTATTTCTTCCAAAATGCGTTTTGAGCTATTTTGTGTAGACTGGGTTATATCTATATTGATGATTGGTTGTGCGGTTTGAGTTTTTGAGAGGTTAGTTAAAAGTATTTGGAGAGGTGTGGAATGCGAAGATGTTTGGGAGTGGGAGATTTGGTTATAATTTTTAGAAACTGATTTTTGGGTTGTTTTGCAGTTTGCTGTCATATGGCCTTGCTTTTTACATGAAAAACATACCAAGGAATCTTACGACACAAAAATATTATAATTGGTGTTATCATAATTAATTAATACGGATTCAGGTATTAAGGCAAGCCGTGGTGTGATAAAAATTTGTCGTCCAAAACTATGAACGTGGCTAAATTTTGGCAAACCGGCACTTATCTTGAGAAATGACATGGTAGACATGCTTGTAAGGCCCAATTTTTTAATTTCTTGAGTTAGTAAAGCATGCGGAATGATGGGACAACCGTTTGGCAGAATTACTCTTTCTGTTGGAGTGACTAGTTTGCGTGCTTGGACTTGTTGGTTATTAATTTCTATAAACATTCCATAATTATTCACAAAATATTCAACATCGTTTTTGTTTGCAAGGTACATACACACTCTGTTGTTAGAAAGCCGTGAGGAAAATAGAATATTTTTGGGCTCGATCAACATTCCTAATAGAATCAGGTAATCTTGAAGTTTTAGGTTTTCAATGGCTGGGAGTACAATAAGCTTGATCTTTGGTAGAGAATTGTTGTTCAATTACAGCAAAAGAATAAGTTTTAGTATTGTTTTCCTTTTGGGAGCTTCTGTAGTCAGAAGTCCCGTCAGTTGGGTTTAACATACACTGCACTTCAAAATTAACGCATAATTTTAAAAACCGTAGTAAATCAAATAATTTTAATGTTTCGATTTTTGTGCTAATATATTATTGTTACCCCCTGTATACTGTAAAATTTATTGAAAGAACGGTAAAAAACGTTGATGTTATTACCATTTTTTGCAAAAAAATTAAAAACATGCTAATTGTGCTTCATTTTATTTCGAATTTAGTTGTGCTGAACCTTTAATGGGGTTTTTTTAAGTTTGTTAAGTGTTTTTTTTTGGAAATGAACCACCAGCAGCAAGAAAATCTAAATTTGTCAGAAAGTGACTGTTTTAGAATCATTACTCTTCAAGTCTTCTAGTAAGTCAATCATTTCAGGAGTGTTAACACGTTTTCCTGTTACTGGAAGTAACTCGAAAAGACCCGGTCAAGGCCGTAGAAGGGTTACAACTAGTAATCAAGACAGGTTTTTGACACTTTGTACACTGAGACAAAGGTTTGTTACCAGTACTTCTATACAAAATAAATTTTTGGATCGTTATAACTTTTGAATCAACCAAAATACAATTAGAAGAAGACTTGCCGAAAATGACCTATACCACCAATTGGCCCATTATTGACCAGAGACTATAGAAGGCAAAGATTGATTTTGCTCGTGAACATGTTAATTGGAATAATGACGATTGAGGAAGAATATTGTTCACCGATGAATCTAGGTACTGTCTTTTTTCTGATAACAGGAGAAACCGAGTGTATAAAAGGCCTGGGGAACGCTACGCACAGTGTAACACCATGTAGGGACTGTACAGTATGGCGGCGGCTCGGTAATGGTGTGGGGTGGGATTAATTAAGAGGCTCGTACGGAATTAGTTAGAATTAATCGCGGTCGGCTTACATCGCAGAGGTATATAACAGACATTTTAAAAGAGCATGTCGTGCCATTTGCACTATTTATTGGGGATAATTGCATGCTTATGCAAGACAATGCCAGGCCACACATGGCAAGAATTGTGCAGCAGTATCGTCAGGAGGTTGGAATTTCTGCCATGGATTGGCCTGCGAGAAGTCATGACCTCAACCCAATAGAATATGTTTGGGACATCATAGACAGCCGACTACGACAACTACCTAATGCACCAAACACATTAGATGAACTGTTTTGCGGTTGGTTGAAATTTGGGATCAAATTGATCAAGAAGAAATCAGAACGATTATTCTTAGTATGAGAGATCGTTGTCAAGCAGTAATAAATGCCAGAGGAGGCAATACTCGATACTAGTATTTTCTTTAACTTTAAAAATTTCAATTTCGTCATTAATTTACAATGTTAGTTTGTTTAGATGTTTAGATTTATGATGTTATATTGTTAATTTTAATACATTTTTTGTAAAAAAAGAAAAGTTTTTTATTTAAGATATTTTAAAACCATAAAGCAGAAAAGAACAAACAAAAATTTTTTCATTACCACTCAAAATAAGAATATTAAAATTATGCGTTAATTTTGGAGCGCAGTGTATTTTCTTTATAATTTAAAATTTATTTAGACCTGTTTTAGAACAGGCAATTTTATCATGTCGTTATAGATAACGAATAAACTTGTTTAGAGTTTTTATACCAAGCTGACTTATGATAAATACAATAAATTCCTGTGAAATGAGTCTGTTTATATAATTTTAAAGAGCATTTCCAGGATGGAAGAGAACGCACTCTTATGCACTTATATTGCTAAAACAAAAAAAATTTAATCAATAACTACTATCTAAATAACTGTATCTGTTTGGAGCTGACAAATTCGCACTAATTAGTATTATACCTGTCAGGACCGAACCCACTAAAAAAAAAACACAGGTATTGTAAGAAGTAATTAAAAGATCAAAAATAAACATTCTCATTAATCTTTTCTATTTGTCTTGTGATTTTTCTATAAGACTAATAACAAATTTTCATTTGCCTGATTCATTTATAAAAATTTAGACTAGACATTGATAAATCGGTTTATAAATTAGTTGACATATTGGGATAATCTATATATTATCCACAAAATGGCAGCACTCAATATCGGTATATCCGCTTTGATGTTTCTACATTTAAATTTGTATTTTCAAAGCAAACATTCCAATGATTTCTATCGATATCAGCTTGTGGTAGGATTAACTGTTGATATAACAAGTGTATTTAGAAAATTAGAAATTTAACATAACAATATTGGAAATTGCAATCAATTTAATGTGTGGACTACTTCAAACCAAATAGTTTGATAACAATTAAAAAGGTTTATTATGAGATTGTTAATATTTGCCAATAAAAATTTTACTTTATATTTTCATGATTTGTCCTACACTCTTTTTTTTTTCGTTTTAGTTTGCAATTTAGCATTACATACTCAGATGATTTTTATCCATTTTGTTTTAATTTTGTTTCATTCGCTGTTTGTTTTTTTTTCAGAAGATATTTAGTACTTATTGTACGTCTTCAGTTTTGCCCTGTCTTTTAACTATTCTATTTCCTTTCACATTTCTAAGGAGCCGCATTTTTTTTCTGCTTCTTCCTCTATATAATCTATTCTGCTTGTTGATTTGCGAATTGGTATGTCTATCAAACGTTGTCACTTTATCTTTTGTGCGACCGTCCGATACTTCCTTTGCCAATTGGTATTGTAGCATTTTTATTTTACCCTGTGAATCATAAGAACCAAAAATGTTTGACAATGTTTTTGCACATTAAAATTAATAATCCGAACAACTTTAAAGTCTGTTCAGTATTGTAACGGAGGAAGTAAATCAAATTAAATAAAATTAACTAAAATTATAAAAAAACAATGTTAAAAACTATACCAAATTTAATAAAATTTAATAAAATTATAAAAATTTAAAAAAGATTATAAACAATTATAAAAAATTATAAAAGATTATTAACAATTTTAAAAAATTATAAAAAATGACCTTTAATGACCAGGTAATTGTGGTTTCTGAATGCATTTTACATACAAATATTCTACATAGCCCACATCTAACTGTTGTGCTGGAATTTTTTGAGCCTGGACATATTGCACAACGTCCACGTTTTCTAGAGCTTTACACTTCTGTTCTAGTAGGTTCTTCACATGATTTATATTTCATTAGAAAACCTTGAATATCTGAGGAAGATATCGCATTGTCGCTCTTTCTGAAAGATGTACTTTCATTAAACTCAAGCTTAAATTCTTTAGAAAAATTCGGCGACATATTTTGGGATTTGTTTTATTGGCACAAAACAACACCTGCGCGTTGATACCCGCCATATCCATTAGAGAAAAAAATATAATTAGTGGCCATCTTCTGAATATTCTTTTTAGAGAATATGATGCACACATTTGGTCAATAGTATCCACACCGCCTTTTGTGGCATTATAATCTAGAATAATTTCTGGTTTTTTAGTTTCGACGTCTACGGTGGCAGTGTCATGCATCGTGGATAAAAGTATGACCGACTTACTTTTTTTTTGAACAAATGAAACCAAAGTGACATTTTTCTGGAATCCAAAGAGTGACGTTCCCACTTCTTTTTGTTTTTGGGGTAAAAATTCAATAGGTATTTCCCTTTTGTTTTTTCTCAAAGTGCCAATTGTAGTTATTTTATTTTCCAAAATGGGAAATAGCTAAAGGATAACTGGTATACCAATTATCGGTTGTCAAATTGCGATTTGAACCTTTTATATAATCAATAAGCCTATCTACAATATCACTGGGAGAGTTTGATACAGCATAAGGCCCCTCAAGTTGCCGTCCACAATAAACCTCTAAATTTCCAACAAAGTAAGTTTGTGCATCGCCCAAAATGAACAGCTTGATACCGTATTTTGCTGGTTTATTTGGTAAATACTGGATGAAACTACAGATTTTACAGTTACTAACAAATGCGTCCAATATTTTTCTAATTGGTGCAAGTGTGTCATATATTTTCCGTTCATGTCTTGTGGTTTTGTCATCAAAGCGCATTGAACGTAACAAAAATAAAAATCTTTTGCAACTCATTACAGCTCTAAGAACTTTCTATACCTGTTCCTCCAGATGTCCAAAGTTCAAGTGCGTTAGTATGGTTAGCCTTTTTGTGCCTAGGAGGTAAAGCACTCCCAGTAACGCCATTATTTCACTTTTTGAAGTATGTTTCATATCTCGTTCTCTTTTACATTGACCAGATTCTTTTTTACTATCAATGTACAAATTAGTAAATTGTACGATGTTCTCTAAAATCTCAGAATCTATAATTTTTTCAAAAGCTGAAAGTTCTGAGGTCACTTTTGAAGCCACTGCCTTTGGTTCTGGAAGTATTTTGATAATATTTTTCTAATTAATTTTTGATTGCGACGACAGCGGAGTCTTACGCCATGCAGTTTTTTTATCTTTACCTTGAAAATATTCGAAAGCAGTCGTACTTACTGCAGTATTATCCTCGAAGTTACTGGCTCTGTCGTGGTCATTCTGTTCTTGTTCAGATTCAGAATTGTGGTCATCATGGTGTATTATTTCTTCATCTGTCTCAGATTCATCGGAATATTCTATTTCACTAGTTTCTGTTTCTGGGTCTTCATTAAGAATTTTATATAACTCAGCCTCAGTTAAAAACTTTTTTCTTGCCCTGCAAAAATAAAAAAAAGTAACACACAAATAATATAACAATGCAACTAAATTCTTACATGATATTCTCTCAGCGTAGCCGTTATATTCCTTCTCAATTATGTTACAATATCCTGTTCAACCTAAAATAAAGTAAAACTAAAGTTAATTTGACTTTAATTTCGAATTACAACTTTTTATAAAGTAAAATAATTAATGGATAAAATACTTACACTAGAAGGCGCGCCGTGTATTATGTACACAAAACCGTCACACTCTCGTATTTCGAAGAATTCTCACAAAACTCAGCTGCAACAAAAAATATTACTCAACTATTCGAACGACAGATCTCTACTGGACGAATAGACGCAACGATATCGCTAGATTGACGACACTTCTATTTTTAAACGACTTTTTCTATTGGACGTGTACAAAATACACTGGCGCGCCCGATCGAGGGTTAAATCTTCTAATACCGTATCCATGTCTCTCACCCACAATCAACAACAATATTTAGGTTATGTTTTTAATGTCGCGATAACAGACTACCTATTAACCTACAACCTACAACATAAAAAACGGGTGGAATCTCCAATCTCCATTCCAATCTCTGGAAGCTCAAATCCGGAACCGACTCCAACGAAACAACGAAGGTGTAAAAGACTACATCATTGATATTCAAACAATGATCAGAAGACATGGTGAATTTAATCACCAAGAAGAACTAAACAGGATATACACCAATATGAACCCGAAATACAAGTTGTATATAAAGAGGCAAGACGTATCGTCAACACAGGACATCATCAGACTAGCGGAAGAATATGATATGGTCCAAAAAGAAATATATAACAGAAACAATACAAGGTGTGACTGGACACAGGCAAATAGTCGTAATAACAAAATACAGAATTTCGACAGACAGACTTGTTGTTGGAGATGCGGCCGCAGAGGCCACAATAGAAGAAACTGCAGAGCTATCGCTGTACTCTTTTGCAGCCATTGCGGAACCCGAGGAACAACTTCCAATAACTGCCAATGTAGAAGCCGACCGGAAAACTCCAACAGGACAACAGGACAAGAAGGAAGCAACCCAGTCAGCATTTAGAGTCCTCCCTAACAACCTCCAGCTACGCACACTATACAGATCAACGACCCCACACAACGATAACGTTCAGCAACGGTAAAAAGTTAAGAGCACTAATAGACACAGGAGCCCAAAATTCGTTTATAGGACAAAAAGGTAAAAAAATATTGGAAAAATGTGGAACAAAAAGCAACAGAAAAGCTTTAAAGATCACGCTGGCAGATGAAAAAACCAGCAACACAGAAATCTGTTTTACAGCAAAATGTTCCATAGACAACGTTTGGAGAAAAGCCAAGCTACATTTTTTACCAAAACTAGCTTCAGAAGTAGTACTGGGAATGCATGAAATAACAAGATGGGGCCTTGATTTATCAAACATGTTAAATAGAAATCGCGTAAGAAGGAGAGAACAATACCCAACCAGGACAGAACACGGATCCAGATCGTACAATGCAGACAATAACCGAATACCGACCAATTCCAGGGTCAACGAAACACCAACCGCAAGATATCCGCTCCAAAAGAGAAGCAAAATATATAACAAAACGACCTACCGACTACCGACCGATACCGCGGTCGAAGACCAGACCGAAAATATACCGACTCCCGACCGATACCGCGGTCGACAACCAGACCGAAGATATACCGAACTACCGACCGATACCGCGGCCGACGACCAGACCGAAGATATTCCGTCATACATACCGGAATTCACGAACAGTCCGAAACGAGAGCAGCTCGACATCAGTACTACACTAAACAATACCGAAAAAAAAAAACAATTACAGGAATTGTTACTAACAGAATTGGAGAAATTTAAACAAATTAAAGGAACAACACATCTAACCGAACATACAATAAAACTCAAACATAATACACCGATCAAACAAAGATACAGGCCCCGAAACCCGGCAATGCAGAAGATCATAAACGATGAGATAGATAAGATGCTAGAAGAGAACGTGATAGAAAAATCTAATAGCCCGTACAGTTCCCCCATCGTCCTAGTAAAAAAGAAGGATAACAACGGATACAGATTTTGCATCGATTTTAGGAAAATCAACGACATCTCAGAAAAAGATGCCTACCCATTACCGTACATCAATCATATCCTAGAAAAGTTAAAATCTGCAAAATATTTTACCACGTTAGATCTAAAAAATGGATATTGGCAAGTACCACTTTCCGAAGCAAGCAAACCCTTGACCGCTTTCATAGCACCAGGGAAAGGACTATTTCAGTTCAAAGTACTTCCATTCGGATTACACGCCGCCTCCGCTACTTTTCAACGATTACTAGATACAATAATCGGCCCAGAAATGGAACCACATGCATTCGCCTATTTAGACGACATAATAGTACTGGGGAAAACGTTCGAGGAACATATGGAAAACTTAAAAGAAGTACTTCACAGACTACAGCAGGCCAAACTACGAATTAATATAGACAAATGTAAATTCTGCAAAGAAGAGATAAATTATTTAGGCCATGTAGTAAACAAAACGGGAATAAAAGTAGACGACAACAAGACAAAAGCTATAGTCGAATATCCCGCGCCAAAAACTGTTAAACAACTACGCCGATTTTTGGGCATCATCTCATGGTATAGGAGATTTATAAAAGATTTTTCACGAACTACAGCCCCTTTAACAAAGCTACTAAAGAAAAAACAACATTGGACTTGGGACAGAGACCAAGAGGAAGCATTTAACAAAATAAAATTACTACTGACACAAGCTCCAATACTGATCTGCCCGGACTTCCAGAAAAGATTTTTTTACAATCGGACGCTTCGAACCACGGTTTAGGAGTAGCTTTAGTACAAACAAACGACGAAGGACAGGAACAAGTCATCGCTTACGCAAGTCGAACCCTAACAAATGCCGAAAAAAATTACAGCGTGACAGAAAAAGAACTACTAGCGATCATCTTCGGTGTAGAAAAGATGAAACCCTACATCGAAGGATACCCATTTTCAATTATCACAGATCATCAAAGTCTACGATACTTACAAACAATGGAAAACCCTACAGGTAGAATAGCTAGATGGGCAATGCTGCTGCAACAATTTGACTTCGATGTCATTTACAGAAAGGGCTCCCAGAACGTCCTGGCCGACGCGCTCTCTAGAGAACCAGTAGATCTGGTTTGCATAATAAACGTAGAAGATGTAGAACCCGACGAATGGTACAAGAAAGCTTTAAATAAAATCCAGACAAATCCGCAACTATTTCCAGACTACTCTATCAAAGATTGACTTCTCTATCGACACTTCTGGGACAAATACGATTTAAAAGAGACAGAGGTATCCAACCCCTGGAAACTATGCATCCCAAATCACAAGAGACAACAACTCCTGGCAGAAAACCACGAGCAACCGACCGCAAGACATCTAGGAATAGCCAAAACAATAACCCGCCTAGCTAGAAAATACTACTGGCCAGGGATGTTTAAAGACGCCGCAAAGTTCGTCAGGAACTGCAAGAACTGTCAGAAATTTAAGCCGCAACAAAGCTTAACTCCAGGCCGCATGCAATCTACACAAATTCCTCCACATCCATGGCACACCGTTTCAACCGACATCATAGGACCCCTTCCAACATCCAGCAAAGGAAACAAATATATAATGACATTCCAGGACACCTTTTCAAAATGGGTCGAAGCCATACCGATCAGAACAGCAACGGCAAAATCAGTCTGTCAGAACTTAAAAGATAAAATCATTATGAGATTCGGATCACCCAAAGAGCTAATATCAGACAACGCAAGAACATACGATAACAGGGAAGTACGAAAGTTGCTAGACGAATTCCAGATTTCTAAAAGAAACATTCCGCCATATTCACCCCAGAATAATCCAGTAGAAAGAACAAAGAGAGTAATCAAAACAATGATAGCTCAGTTCTGCGATAATAACCATAAGAAATGGGACACGAGCCTTCCAGAACTACTATTCGCATATAATACAGCTAAACACGATTCAACGGGTTTCTCCCCAGCCTTCCTGAACTTTGGACACGAACTAGAAATTCCAAGTAAAGTCGTAAAAACCCCAAACGACACACAACATACTGATCAAAACATAAAATGGCATAAACTACAAGAAACATTCGAACTAGTACGTACAAACCTGGCAAAAGCTTTTACAACTCAAAGCCATTACTACAACTTACGACGAAGAGAGTGGAAACCCACAATAAACGACAAAGTCATGAAAAGGGAATACCAACTCTCAAATGCCGCCAAAAATTTTAACGCCAAATTAGCACCGAAATTTTCAGGCCCATATACTATAACAAAAGTGCGTTCTAATGTAATATTCAAATTAAAACACGACGATAAAAACCGTACAATAACCGATTTACCGATTTCCCTACTCCTTAATCAGTCCAAGCACTTACAGTCAACACCAAGTAGTGACAGTATATTTTAATACAGTTTACCAGTAACCTTCAAATATAATGTCAGACACGTTAGAAATATATTACAGTGACATAGAAATGGACGGCACATTTACGCCGCCACCATACACCGTTCCAGAATTAATATCACCATTGGGGAACACACCAAAACCTAACACCCCGGG
Organism: Diabrotica undecimpunctata; assembly: GCF_040954645.1. NCBI lineage: Eukaryota > Metazoa > Arthropoda > Insecta > Coleoptera > Chrysomelidae > Diabrotica > Diabrotica undecimpunctata. Next base: position 42,606,355 of record NC_092811.1, on the reverse strand, counting down.
CAAAGGCTGCGAGCCCCTGATAAAGGCTATTTCCAAATTTAAAAACCTTTTCGATGAACCAACCATGGGCATCACAAAAATTCAGAAAGTCCAGTCAATTCCAGTGTCAATCCCGCTGCTCTCACTAATTCCGCCGCAGCATAAAGGAAAAAAATACAGACTGAGACTCCCGAACCGGGTGCTGAGGATAAAAACCAATAATTGAAGCCCCACGAAGGAAGACGTTTTTTTTTAAGAGAGAGGAAGACGATTTTTTTTTAAGAAGACGATATTTATTTTTTTTTTAGGGCGGACATTTTTTATTTCGATGAATTGTAAATTTTTTTTAGGGTAACCAAGTACCTGGCAAGGAATAAAAATAAAAAAATTTTGTTCCAAAATTTTTTTTTTCAGGAAGAGGGGGTGTAACGATAAGTCCAAGCCATCACCGTTAAACCAGCGTGCGCGCGAACCAACCCATGAAGTAGGAATGTATCGACAGTAGAAAGGGCAAAACTAATTACCAAGCTCCGCTATATAAACCGCAACATTTCCTCATAGAGAGAGAATCGACAGGTGTTGACTGAAGGTTCTCTTCTTCCCTACCCCGGCTTGTGGACGTGTTGAGTTCACAAGTTGTTCCGTCCCATACCGCCGTTACCCGAAGAGCGTGTTGAGCTCTTCACTACCCGTACTCTGAAGCAGTCGTGTTGAGACTGTCGAGGAGTGTCCTATTAACCCGAATCACTTAAGGAACGTGTTGAGTTCCTTTCCTTTCTTTGTACCTATCGTCCGCTGTTATTGAATCGATACAACGTTCCCGTAAAATTTCAAATACACACTCGCTTGCCGATAAGACTAATTTTATATGACAAGGTCAAACTTAATTTGAATAAATAGGCCAGGTACTGAGAAGACTAAACCAAATTGTAAATATATACATAAGATTTTTGTCAATTTAATTTAAGGAAGACAATAAAGTTTTATTTTTATTTTGAACTCTGTCTCTGACTGTCTAAAAGCTACCCGGATAGTGACTCCCACGAGAGGACATCACAATATAAAAGGAACATTTTTATTCTCGAGAGAGGAAGAGAGAGAAAATATATCTTATGTCTCTCTGTTACTCATTATCTTACATATGTAATGGTTTCACAGATTCACTCCCGTGCAAATTTCCAACGCCGACCATGCGTATAGAAGTATAACTTCAATAATAGACTACAATAAACACAATATATCGTCCAGATAACTTCTTATTCGTTAATTCATTTGGCATATAAATATTTTACATTTTATCTCTCAGATAAGCTTATTCATGTTAGTTTGTAGTTCAGGTTTCATTTCATTCCTAGTTGGCGCTAAAAGTTTAAATCTAAACTAACATAAAGCTTTAAATTATTTTGCTTTTTACCTTCAAATTGCAGTAACTAATGTAATCGCAGTGTACTCATGCGCTTGTGTACATACATTGTTTGTATTTCCAGTACCTTTTAGTTCAGTGACAACGATCACGCAGGCAAGAGGGTACGTACAAATAATTTTTTGAAGTTGTGAAATTTGAGCGATTTGTCGTATACGACGCCACGTTGTTATTTACGTGAAAAATATATTTTTATTAGGTAATTTTTTTATTTTATTATTTTACTAAAAACTAAGAGATATTTTGTATTTGACTAGGTAAATACCAATACAACCCTAACATGAACAATCTTTATAAAAGAAAGTGGCATTTAACTCATGACAAACTTGAGAAAGAACTACAGACCTATTAGTTTGCTCTCCCATACATACAAACTATTCATGAAGATAATAACAAAACGGCTTGTGAACAAACTGGATAGTTACCAACCTTTTGAACAGGCTGGAAAAGTGTACAGAGTATAACAAGCCTATCTTTCTTATATTAGTAGATTATGAAAAGGCGTTTGATACTATAGATAATCATAAAATGCTTCGAGCATTGGCTGACTGCCGCATTGACTACCGATATATCGCCTTGAATAAAAGTATTTACGAAACTAATACAGCTTGTGTCATGTTGTGATATGTTCAAGCAAATGGAACGAGAGGATAACATGGGAATTCATATAAATGGGGAAGATCTGAACCACCTAAGATTTGCCGATGACATCGTTTTAATATCTGATAGAGTTGATAAAGCTACAAAAATGTTGCACACGCCCTATAAAGTGTCAAAAACAATTGGTCTTAAAAGTAACACCTCAAAGACAAAATTTATGACCAACCATGTAGTCAGCGGTAAAATTCTGATTGAGATCCATAGCATCGACCAAGTAATAGCTTATTAGACAAATATCTGGGGCATGAGATTCGCTTAGGCCGAGATAATCAGACAACTGAAATACACAGAAGGATAGGTCTCACATGGGCTGCCTTTGGTAGATTGAATAACATTTTCAAGTCTATTGTCCCAGTTTGTTTAAAAAGAAAGGTTTTTAACCAGTGCGGTTTACCGGTTCTTACATATGGTGCAGAAACACTGACTCTGACAAAAAGAACAATAGAAAAAAAAAGGAGTTACACAACGCGCTATGGAATGATCAATATTAGGTATTACCATCAGAGATAAAGTACCAAACCTAGAAATAAGAAGAAGAACAGGAGTCACAGATGCAGTTGAAAAAATAGCTGTGGCTAAATGGGCTTGGGCCGGACATGTTGCTAGACTAACGGATGATAGATGGACCAGAAAGATTCTCTGGAATGGAATGGCGACCAAGGCAAGAGGTATATCGAAGCAGAGGACGACCACCGACTAGATGGACGGAGGATATCAAGCGCATCACCACAAACTGGATGCAAGAAGCTCAAGATAGAAATAGGTGGAAAATTTTACGGGAGGCCTACGTTTAGCAGTGCACAAATATAGGCTTATTGATGAATGATGATGATGAACTTGAGATGTTGCTTTTGGACGACACTGACGATGGTGACATATGTATTAAGAGCGAGGAAAGTGAGACTGCGGATTTAAAGTAAACTGAAGATCATGTGGAAGATGAATTTGATGCACGTAATTCAGAAATTTTGGCAGAAGAAGCGGTAGAAAGTCCACAACCAATTACAAGTAAAGATAGTCCGCAACATAATACAACAATTTATTCAAAGAACGATCACAAATAGTACCTAAAACCTTTTCATTCTACGAATACAAGAACATCTCGGCACAATTTAATTACTCACCTTCCTGGACCAAAAGGAGCAGCTCAAAATAAAAAGAATATGGACAAATTGTGCCAGTAATTTTTTACAGACGATCTATTAGAAATTGTTGTGACGTACATAAATTGTGAAATAGACATTAAAAAAGCTCGCTTTCGCTCTGAGCAACGTTATCTTCAACCACCAAACCTCGTTGAAATTCGCGCTTTATTAGGATTGCTTTATCTCAGTGGTGTCTTGAAATCATTAAATCTTACGACTAACGATTTATGGTCTAAGCAGTTTGGTCCACCTGTTTTTAGAGCTACGATGTACAAAAATCGTTTTGAATTTTTAATATCATGCCTTAGGTTTGATGATAAAACCACAAGATTTACGAGAAAGGCCAAAGACAAATTTTCTGCTGTTAGAGAAGTTTGAGACATCTTCGAGGGCCGGTGTAGATAGATGTACATCCCGTCCGAATATGTTACCATTAATGAAAGTTTGTTAGGCTTTAGAGGTAGATGTCCATTTAAAATGTACATTCCTAATAAACCTGACAAATATGGGCTCAAAATAGTAACAATGTGTGATGCCAAGACATATTACATGCGTTCAGCCAAGCCTTACGTGGGAAAAGTGATCCGTTGTTCACAATATTCAATTCCAACACAATATGTTCTGCATCTTACATAGTACAAGTGATATATACGGAACCAATAGAAATTGCACCATGGATAACTGGTTAACTTTGTATCAAGTATCAGAAGGATTAAGAGAAAAAGACCTTACTGTAGTGGGAACGCTTAGAAAAAAACAAGCCAGCAATACCACGACAACTAATTGAAACAAAAGAAAAACAACTTTCATCATCTCTATTTGCTTTTGATGAGAAAAACACTTTAGTGTCATCCGTTTAAAAAAAAAAAAAAAAAAAATAAAAACGTCACTCGTTTATCGTCTATGCATACCCAAGATGATGTAAATGAAGAATCGAAAAAGCCAGAGATAATCTTGTTCTACAATAGTACAAAAGGTGGTGTAGATACGTTTGATCAACTATGCCATTTAACAACAGTCGCCAGAAAAACTTGCAGATGGCCATTGCGAATTTTCTATGGCATGTTGGATATTGCAGGAGTCAACAGTTACGTCATCTTATATACTAAAACGCTAAGCCCTTTTCTTGTCCACCACTTTACTCAAAAACCATATTAGATAATTAAAATATTTTTTCGGAATATTATTAGTATTACGTATGAGATTGTCAAGATATACTTTTGGTACAAAAATTCACTTCCAGTTTTGAGATGACCGGAAGTTAAAATTTACTTTAAGTTTTAGACCCCACAATGTAATAAAAATTTCATTTAAAAAACTCGATGTCGAGTTGGTCCGCTAGTACATAAACTAAATGTTAATAAACCACTGGAGTACACAGAAAACTGGAAATGGACATCAATAATACCCAGTTTGGATTCCGAAATGGACTTGCAACAAGAGAGGCGTTGTTTGCACTGAACGTTATGTCTCAAAGATGTCTTGACATAAATCAAGATGTATTCATGTGTTTCATAGATTACAACAAGGCCTTTGATAAAGTGCGGCATGATCACCTAATCAGACTCCTGACAGAAAAGAATTTAGATAAACGAGACATCCGACTAATAGCAAATATGTACTACAATCAGAAAGCAGTAGTGAGAGTAGAGAATAATACCACTGAAGAAATCGAAATAAAGCGAGGTGTGAGACAAGGGTGTATACTGTCACCAACCCTGTTTAATCTCTATTCCGAAGACGTAATGAATAGAACACTCTCTGAGCAATCCGTAGGTATTAAAATAAATGGTGTTAGATTAAACAATCTGAGATTTGCCGACGACACCGTTCTGATCGCAGAAACACTTGAAGAGCTACAGACATTGGTGAATAAGATAGCAGACTACAGCGAAGAATATGGACTATCTTTGAACATAAGGAAAACTAAATTTATGGTAATATCGAGATCAACACAAAATGTCCAAAATTTATATTTACACAATGAAATTATCGATCGAGTTAGCAAATACAAATATTTAGGCACTTTTATAAATGAAGACAACGATAGCTCAGCAGAAATCAAAATAAGAATAGAAAAAGCCAGATCCATATTCACTAAAATGAAGAGAGTGTTCTGCGGAAGAGATTTGAGCCTTGAAATGAAACTTCGCCTGATGAGATGTTACGTACTTTCTGTGCTGTTCTACGGAATGGAGTCATGGACGTTGAAAAAGATTGATACCAAAAAATTAGAGGCATTTGAACTGTGGATGTATCGCAGAATCCTGAGAATATCATGGACCGAGAGAGTCACAAATGTCGAGGTCTTGAGAAGAAGGAATAAAGAAAAGGAAGTCATATTTACGATCAAAAAACGAAAACTGCAATACTTGGGACACATTACAAGAGGCGAAAGATATGAACTGCTTCGAATAATTATAAGGGAAAATAGCAGGAAAAAGGTCCATAGGAAGAAGACGAAACTCCTGGCTAAAGAATCTACGGGAATGGTATAGCTGTAGCAGCAACGAATTGTTTCGGTCAGCAGTTTTGAAAATACGTATAGCCCTGATGATCGCCAACCTTCGGAACGAAGATGGCACTTGAAGAAGAAGAATAAACCACTGTCTCGATCAAACTTTCTAAAGGAGCCGTCGTTCATTTTGGTTAAAGATTGTTTAAAAGAACGAATGTATAATAATCACTTGCCAAGACAAATCTGCAGCAGTATCAAAGACATTTTAAATTGTAAAGATGAAGAAATAATAGAACAAAAGCCCCAAGGTTCAATGGGCCGCTGTGAAAATGGTCTGCGGCGAACACCGCCTGTGCATTTGCAGTGACTACAAGAAAATTTACTTTTTGTTTATAAAACTGTATCCTTTGGTTTGTTATGTTTATGTGTCATTACATATAAAAAAATTGTTCAGTTGTTGCATTTTGTCAAAAAACTACCGTCAATATTTTTTTATACTTTTATCCGGTTTACAACCAAAAATAAAAACACTTTATTTAAAAAATAATGTACTTTTGTTATGCTTTAAGGCCAGTTCTTTTAACCAGTTCATATACGACGCCACGTTGTTCGTATGGTAACCCTACTTTCACGTTGTTGTTCTAGGGTTAAAATTGCAGTAAGTTCCCAATATCATTAAATTTATTAATATGTAATTAATATTACTAGTATTATAAATAAACGTATCGTTTCGATAACAAAATATGATTGACTCAGATTTCTTTCCTAGGTAGCGTAATTACCCTACCGGATAAACAGTATTAGGGTCTACCTAGTCTTTTATTTGGATATATATTTAAATTAGATATGCCACAAAAAAGTAGTTTTAGAAATTTGCGGAAATATACCATAATATTTTTTGAAAACGAATATTCTCTGTTCCTGGCCTGGTGAAAAGAAAATCAACAACAAATTAATTTTGCTGGGATGCACGATGATAATTATGTCAGGACGGGTTATAGCATAATAAGGATTAAATCAATGAGGGAATGGGACACATGGATTTTATTCTGGTCAAAGCTCTCAGAGTATACACGACTGGTTTAAAATGACATGACGAGATAAATGCTACGCGACTTGAACCAGGGATGTTCACGTAGATTTATTGGCCGGCTAAGAGGAATGGTCGCCTAGAGTTCCTGTCAGGAAACTATAATTATATCGGGGATGAGTTCGAACGCATTTGCTTAATACAAAATAAGGTATTGCAATATTATGTAATGGTGTGTTATAAAGATTTGTAAAAATTCAGATCTAAAGTAAAAACCATAAATAAAAATATAAATGTATTCTACAAAAATATAAAACTATAAAAAATACAAAAGCTCTTATATCTAGTTCTTCTTCTTCTTTCAGTACCCTGTCCGATTATCGAACGGTGGCGATCATATTGGCAAGAATAACTTTGTATGCGGCAGCTCTAATAAATTAGCGGTGTTCTCTTGATACTATTGTCGGAGATTTCGGAGCCAGAATATTCTTCTTCGGCCTGAGCTTCTCCTTCCGGTGATCTTACCATGTATTATGAGGTTTAGACGGTTATACCTCTCTGGATGTCTCATTACATGACCGAAATATTGAGTATTTATCGTTTTTGTTATTCCTGCGCTTTTGTTTAGTCGATGCAAAAATATTTCATTTCTTATTCGATCAATCCAACTTATCCACAATACTCGTTGATATGTTAATAAATCCACATCTCAAAGGCCTACAACTTTTTTATTTATATCTCTTTAAGGGTCCAGCTCTCCATACCATACAGCAATGTGGAGAACATGTAGCAGCGTATTAGTCTGTTTTTAAGGTTTAACGTAATAATTGTGTTAATTAGAATTTTCTTTAAGTTATAAAAGGTGGCTCTTTTCAATGCGTATTCTTATTTGTTTATTTAAAACCCAGTTATCGTTAATGTTTGCGCCCAAATAAATAATATTGTGGACTCCTTCTAACCCTATTCCATACGCTCTGATGTTCGTTGGTTGTAACTCCGTTTTGCTGACAACCATAAGTTTTGTCTTAGAAGTATTAAGTTTTAGTCCATATTCCATAAGACATAGTCCATAAGACAATAAGTACCGTGTCGTCTGCATTTCTGAGATTGTTGGCATTAATTCCGTTGATTTTAATGCCTGTATTTTCAACTAAGGCTTCTTTGGAAATAAATTCGGAGTAGATAATAAAAAGTACAGGCGATAGAGGTTCCAAACAAGCCTACGACTCAATTAATAGGAACAAGTTATATCAAATATTGCAGAGCTTTAATATCCCCCAAAAATACATGTACTGTTACCCGACTGGTAAAAACAACAATGGATTCGTCAAAAGCAACGGTCATAGTCCAAAATGAGCTCACTGTAAACTTTATAATAGACCAAAAATTAAAGCAAGGAGACGGGTTGGCACCGACACTATTCAAACTGACCTTGAAATATTTATGTGATAAGACAGCTCAATATAGAAAGAGGTAATCTAACAAATAAATCAATACAGATTGCCGCCCATGCCGATGATATCAGCATCATGTCTCGCAGAACAGAAGAGGCGGCAGAAATATATTCACAATTAAAAACAAAGACAAAAGAGACCGGACTAGGAATAAATATTCAAAAGACAAAAAAGTTAACACAGGCAAGAGCTAGGGAAAACAGACGCACAGTTGAATTAGATGACGATATTGAAACGGTAGAAAGGTTGACATATTTAGGAGTTGCATTTAACACGGACGGAACAAAAGAACCAGAAATCCAAAGAAGAATATTAAGGGAAACAAAGCTTATTTTTCACTCGATAATGTGTTTCGCTCCAAAAACACCCACTGGAGATCGAAAATCAGGGTCTACAAAACTATTATCAGAGCAATAGTATGTTATGCATGCGAGACATTGGTGATGACAGAAGAGACAAAAAGAAAACTGGAGGTCTTCGAAAGAAGAGTCCTAAGAAAGATATTGGACCTATTAACGAAAACGGAATATGGAGACCCAGGTACAAATATGAACTCTATCAACTGTTCAAAGAAACACCGATCTCAGAATTCGTTAAACTTTAGAGACTTCGCTGGGCTGGTCATGTAGTAAGAATGGAGACAGAAAGATTGCCGAAAAGAGCCCTAGATAGTAAAATGCAGAGCGCAAGACCAAAAGGAAAGCCACGGAAAAGATGGGAGGATGAAGTGGCAGCGGACGCGCAAAATTTGCTAGACGTGAGAACCTGAAGAAGATTGGCGCGGGACCGACAAGGTTGGAGGCATAGTTTGGAGGGGGCCAAGGTCCGATTTGGGCTGTAGTGCCCTTGGAGAGAGAGAGAGAGGCAATAAAATATATCCTTGCCTCACTCTACGTCGTCTTTCCACTGCTTCCGTCGTGTCGTGTCCAATTCAGTACAAATTCTTGACAATACGGGGGGGTCTCAGTCATCAATTCCCACCTGTTGCAAGACACCTATAAGTTTGTTATGGTTTACTCGGTCAAAAGCCTTTTCGAAGTCGATAAAACACATATATACCGATTCTTCGATATCTCTACATCTTTGAACCATGACTTGCAAACTGAAGAGTGCTTCTCTGGTTCCAAGGTTGTTTCAGAAACCAAATTGTGTTTCCCTTAGTTTTACTTTTATTTTGTTGTAAATTCTCGAGTGCAGTATTCTTAGAAACATTTTCAGTACATGACTCATCAGACTGAGTGCGATGATAGCTACATTGTTTGGTATTTATTTTGTTCGGTATCATTACAAATGTTGACAGTAGTCAGTCTGTTGGCATATGTCCTGTTTCGTATATTTTATTGAAGAGATTTAGAAGAGAATCTTTACCCTTATCGTTGAGTAGTTTAATTATTTCGCTTGGAATTTGATCTGGACCGGTTGCTTTCCTATGATTTGATAGATTTATAGCTCTTTCCATTTCATCGAGTGTTATGTTTGGACCAGTCGATATATTTTCGTATTTTCGATTTGAATTTCTGTTCTATCGTCATCAAACAGCTCCTCAATATATTCTTTCCACCTCTCTAATCTGTTTTGTTTATTTCCTTGTTTATCAAGTAAACTACTTGCAGTTGATCTATATGTTCCAGTTATTTCTTTCATCTTTTAGTTCATATTAAACGTGTCATTTTTTTTGCAGTTCTTCTATTTCAAGGCATTTGTTGCTGTACTATTTTTTTTTACATCCCGGATTTTCCTTTATGAATGTTATTGTATTCTTTAGTGTTTTTATTTTTCTGTTTTCGTCTGCTTTTCATTAGTCCCAATATATATTTCATCAGTCATCCATCGCTGCTTGCACGTATTAATAGTTTTATACTTTTTAGTTGTTTCTTGCATGATGGTTTTGACATGATTTTAGTGGTCTTCGACGTTATGTGATTCTTCCGATTTTTCGAACTTCTTTTTTATCTCGTGTGAATTTCATGACTAATATTTCGACTACAGTCAGTGTTTATTCGGTTACTCGGTTGTTGACGTTTTACTTTTTTAAGTTTGAGTTTTATGTCACTGATTAATAAGTTATTTTATTGAATTTCGGTACCTTTCGGTGATATATAATCGATCTCATTTCTTATGATCTTCTCTTTAGTATCTGCGGAGGACTTCCAAGTATATAAACGACGCTTAAGTAGTTTGAAGAATGTATTTGTCACATATAGATTGTTCTCTACGCAGAATTCTACAAAACGGTCTCTCCTGTCATTACGTTGTCCAAGTCCAAAATTCCCTACAATGTTGTCTTGTCTACCTTTTCCTATATTGGCATTAAAGTCCCCCATTATTATTGTAATGCCTTTGTTTTCAGCTGACTCATTACCTTCTTTATATCATCATAAAAATTCTCTATGTCATCTTCACTACCGCTGGCTATGGGCGCATAAACTTGGACCAGATTTATATCTACTGGTTTTGAGTTTAATTGCATCACTATGACTTTGTCCGAAATGTAACTTATAGATTTAATACAGCAAGAGACCTCTTTATGTACAATGTATGCGACGCCATTCCGGTGGTTAGTGCCTTCGTATCCGGAATATAATACATCGTGGTTGTCTATGCTACATTTATCAGTCCCCGGCCACCGCATTTCGCTTACCACAAGAACTGGTATATTAAGCCTTATCATCTCACATATGGTGTTTTGTATCTTACCGGGCCCGTAGAGACTTCTCACATCCATGTGCCCATTCTGATACCGGATTTTCTTCTTATTTATTTTCCATTATCACAGAGATTTCGCTTGATAACGGCCTGGGAAGCCCTGTGTGCTTGTCTTCTCCTGCCATATCTTGGTGTTCGAGGACCATGATCAGTATAACTTTTCTTATCATATGATAGTGCCATTATAATTGAACTAGGGAATAATAATGGGGTGGTTTTCCAATGCCTTCCCCATCGCAGTATCACAACCATTTAAACTGCTCCAGCCGTGCTTGTAATAGTCAAGTTTCAAGTCGATCCAGGATTATTTCCTCTGCGCCTTGAGCTGGTACTGATGATCGCTGCTGCCCTTCATCACATATAGTGATTCTATATAATCCCTAAAATTAAATTATTGCCACTTCCGCCATCCATACCGTACCGAAGGAATTCTTCCCCGACATGGCTGTCGTTGTGGACTTCATCCGTGACTCTGGATAAGGGACCCTAAGCAGGTACTAGTTTCTTGGGTCATAAAACACCGGGAATCTGCAAAAGGGCAAGGAGTGATTCATTTTCCCTGATAGGACTATCCAGATGTAGATAGTCCATTGAAATGTTACATTTTTAGGCCTAAGCGTGCATTTCTTGAAGGACTTAATTATATTTTTTTGATGTGATGTAAGAGTAAGTATAAGCTTACGTTTAAGTTTGTTAGGTCATTACTCTTGTCCGCCAATCCCTACCTTAGAAAAAGGGGTGCAAAGAAAGAATGTTCGCGCTTTATCTCGTAAACTAGCCACTTTACAGAAAATGATATCAAATATTGTGTGTAGCAAATTAAATTGTTTACAACTCTATTTTTATTTCTTTTGATCGTGTTATAGAAAATAAAAAAGTTATAAACAAAAATAACTAAAAAAATTTGAATAAATTTTCTTTTGAGACATTTTTCTAGTTATTTTAACCCATTAACGGCCGAGATAATAGACAAAATAGACAAAGAGACCTTTGACAATTTGTTTATTAGATTCCCCGTGACTCCCGTGAATTCAACATTTAAAATATCTACTTATGAATATTAATAACACAATTATTTACATTCATATTGGTAGGAATATTAACAGAAGTGGCAGTATTGAAATTAGTGTTAGACGTGTCAGTACTTTTACTATTTTTTAAGATATTAACTTGGTTGTGGCCATTTTCAAGCTGTGAAGCTATGTGAATTTTATTTCTTAAAGCATTTTCTACGTATCCTTCTGTTACATTAGCTGATTTCCATCCTCCGTGTATTTTCAAGTTGGTCATAGTACCACCACTATCAGCCAGTAAAGTGGCTGAGCTCCTTCGTAGACACTGCCCAGTGTATTCTTTGGGATGAGGTAATTTACGAAATTCAGCAATAGTGAAGGCGATTTTTCTAAAAGTTTAAATAGGTTGTATAGTACAACTTCCATTTTTGTAATATACAAATAATCTATGATGCTCTTCTTCTTCATGTACCATCTCCTTTCAGAACGTTGGTTACCATCATAGCTATCTTAATTTTATTCACTGCCGCCCTAAGCAGCATGCTTGTATCAACGCCATACCAATTTCGCAAGTCTTTCAACCATGAGGTTCTTCTTCGTCCTGGACTGCGTTTGCCTGCTATTTCTATTTTCATAATATTTTGTAGCAACCTATATTTGGGACCTCTCATTACATGTCCGAAATACTCCAGCTTTCTCTGCTTGATGCTTTTTATGATCTCAGTAGTCTTGCTAAGACGTTATAGTATTGTGGAGTTTCGAATCTTCTCCACCCAGAAAACTTTTCAAATTCTTCTATAGCACCACATTTCGAAACCCTCAAGGCGATTTAGATTGATTTTATTCACAGTCCAGGACTCGACACTATAAAGTAGGACCGAGAACACCTAGCAGCGGAGTAGTAGCAACGACACTATCAAGTAGTGTTTGCAGATCTTCTTGACTAGAGGCTAGGAGTACTGTATCGTCCGCATATCGCAATTTATTGATGACTTTACCGTTCACAAGTATTCCTTCTTGTTTTTCAGAAAGTGCTTTTCTAAAAATTCTTACAGGTTAAACGTTGAAAAGCAAAGGTGACAAGAGGCGTCCCTGCCGCACTCCTCTTTTAATATTAAGAGCCTATGATTCCACACCATCTACTTAAACTGATGTTGTTTGATTTCAATATAAAATTGCAATTATTCGAACATCTCTGCCATCCAAACCAATGTCTTTTAGAGCTTCAATCAATATAGAGTGCTTAACATGATCAAATGCCTTTTATAAGTCAATAAAACAACAGTATATGTCTACAGATATATCTCGACATCTTTGAGCAAGCACGTTCATTCCAAACAGTGCCTCCCTCATTCCAAACCCTTTACGGAAACCAAACTGTGTGTCATCTAGGTATTCCTCGCATTTATTGTAGATACGACCACGTTCACTCGACGTGTCATGTCAAATATTTTCTGTATAAAGAAATGTTATTTTCTCCAATAACCACAAAGGTTCTTTCCGTGTTCGTTTTAGAATTAGGAAGTTTACTAACATGGTTATCTTATCTTCTAGATCATCTAAACTCATTTTACAAAGCTCCTCACGACAACAAGCGCCTGCCAAACCAATTATTAATGCAACCTAAAATTTACAAACAAGAATATAATAAAAAAGCGAAATTAGATTTAATTATATAACCTTTGCTATTAAGTGGATATTATCTTTAGTTTCTGATAAAAATTTATCTATTTCTTCTTTATTCAATACTTTCTTTTTTTTTGGTTTATAGCCTATGAAAAGTAATAACTTTTGGATAGCGGCTTATATCTATATTATTTTTAATGTTAAGTGTGGACTTAAGCATCGATTAATTGTTCCAAAGGCTTGATGGCTTCAACACATTAGATTTTTCCATTAGATATGCAAGAATGGTATCTTCATTTATAGAAATGTTCGTCCCAAACCCTTTTTTTCAGTGCGTCATAATTGATCGAATTATCTCTAACGCATTAAACTAGAAGAGACAGAAAAAAACGTGAGTATGTGATTATTATACATAGAACTTAAAAAATTATGTATCGTTCACGGGTATTTGCATAATAAAGCGAATTTTACTTATGGATGTATAATTGGTTGGAGGTTAGAGTACGCTAAATAGATATCCAATCAATGATGCGCATAAATATAATTTGACGCAGATGGCCTCGATCGTGACAGTATTTTAACAATATCAACTAATAAAATGATATTTGTCATTCCAGGTTAGATTGCACTCCATGCGGGTTGTAAAAATGGATTCATTGATAATTGCAGTCTGATTTTCAAAAGTGAAAAAAAAATGGAGATCATCATGATTCCATGAATGCAGAAAATTTTAAAATATGGTTTGAATATCAACTTTTTCCAAATTTAGAACCGTCGTTAGGAATTATGGACAATGCACCTTACCACTCCAGTTTAGTGGAAAAAATACCAAATTCAAGTTGGACTAAAGACGCTTTAGTAGAATGGTTAAAAGGGAGACATATACGTGTTTCAACAACCATGATGAAACTTAAATTATTAAAGATGGTAAAAAAACATTTACCAGATATAGTTTTCTAATACGTATTAAGAGATATTTAATAAATGAGATTATGTTTGTTTTATTCTACAGATTAGATGTACTGGCACTTCAATATGGTCATACAGTATTGAGCTACCCTCCATATCATTGCCAGTTTAACCCAATTAAGAATGTTTGGTCAGATTCTGATATTATGATGCAACAATAAGTACTGTATAAATGTATGTATAGATGTAAATAAAAGTACTGTATTAAGTATTTGGAAAGAAGCATTAGAACAGGTAATTCAAGCGTACTAAAATTCGTAGATAACAATTGGAAAATAATTGTGGTTAAATTTAAGGTTACACCAGAAAAACTGAAGGAATATGTAAGACATGCAGAAGATATCATAAATGAATACTGAGAGACAGCCAAAAAAACTGACGCCAGCCACATATCTCTTGTAATCATTGATTTTGAATCGGATTGTGGATTATTTAAAATATAATATTCATTTTTGTTATTCATAAAAAAGAAAGGTAAACTTACGTTCGGTATCTTGTTTTTTAACTAAACTCCATTAACACTATTTTAACTGCATACCGAAACTGGTAGATTAACGCAAAAATCAACTGCTTCACTATTTAAACTATTTACATTGTTTTTTTTTTAACTAAACCTTATAACACTCTTTAATTTGCACACCAAATCTGGTACAATAACTCAAAAATCAACTGCTTCACTATTTAAACTATTTCCACTATTTAATGATAAATCTTCACAAAATTAAACTATTGACTGTCACAGAAACTTATCGTAAAATTACTTATCTGAATATGACCGATTTCAATCGATGCTATTTTATCATAGGAATGTTTGCCTTGATGCCTTGCAATTGCCAGTAAAATTTTTTTATCTCGCAGTCAACTTTTAAAAAATTCTAGGAGAAGGCGGTATGTTAAATAAACAAACGTTCCAATTTCATAGTGTTTGTAATAAATAATAATAAATCCATAAATAAATCTTATCTAATTAAGTACTTTCCTTGGGTTGTATACAATAGGAATTATGACAAACTGCCGTTCCAATACAATGCGCAATAAAAATTTATATACAGGACGGAACCTCTAATATGTAAATTAAAAAAAAAATTGAATTGTTAAAGTTTTTATTCCATACTTCAAAAAAAATAACCTTGTAACATTAAGACAATTACGATCTTGTAACTGTCAGATTTAACTAAAATGTTATGCAATAATTCTCGAAATTCTTAAAATCCCATATGACGTCAAAATTAGTGACGCACTGAAAGACCGGTTTGGGACAGACTGTATGTACATTTTTATGATTGATTCATTTTTGAAATAAATCGTAGACCAATTCATACCTCTTTCTTGACTTTACCGGCAATAATTTATAAATAGCGGCTTTACCAGTTTCCCTAATCTCATCTGGAATCAGTTCGGCTTCACTTTCACTGCTGATTTCCATTTCTTGGAATTGAAAACCGAAAAACTGAGCGAAAACACACGAATCTTAAATGACAAGCATGGTCATAATAAAACACAAAGTTGATGTTATTGTCAAAGCCGTTAGCTAGCTACCCAAAAATTGTCCCAAAAGTGAAAAAATTAGTCCCAAAAGTAACTACTTTCGGTACGAGTTGTGTAAAATGTTACTTTCGGAAAAGTTTTATTTTCGGGACGGCTGCAGAAAAAAAAAAATTCTTATGATAAGGAAAACAGTTGGGCTTCATTATTTTTCATTTAATATAATTATGTACTATAGTCCATATAGTTTTACCAATCTCTTAGATAAAAAAAATACAAAAAAAAACAATAAGAACAATAATTCAAATAAGCTAATACACAATTGCATTAAATTTCTATTGTTTATAAGTATATCTACTTCTTGACAAAAACAATTCTAAACACAGCTTTAACTCACTTAGCCTTGCAAAACTAATTACACCGGAGTACACTTCAACTTAGCCTACCGATGCATTATACGTTCTTACACTTAAACCTAATTATGAGGAGGATACTCCACCGCAAGTATATCAAATATTTCTCATCCCAACGCAGGTTAAAGCCGTACTTAAAACTTTTGTTGTAAATAGATATTTTTGGTTAAAAATGTTATTTATAACTACTATAGTGTAGGTATTTTGTTGAGATCTCAACTAAAGCCATACAATTTCTTTCTAATTAACAAAATTTATTTCTCTAATGACCTAATTAAGTTTGTAATAAGAGAATGCTGAGCTGAGTTTAGCCATGAGTACTATTTGCATCCTAGTCCGAGTCTACCTTTAATCTTGTGTCATTTCAATTTCTTTAAATTTAAGAACTTTGAAAAAACTGTATTCTTTCTTTATCCCGCTGTCTAGAGATTACTTTGATGGCTCTGAATATACATGTATGTGTACTTAAAAGATCTCTTTCTTAATAAATTAGGTTTGTGTTAGAAAAGATATTGTTCCCATGGACACGTGCACCATGCACGTGTCCATGGGAACTCTTTCTGAAACTACTTCATTCATGCGTTAAATTTACATAACCACTCTTAAAATTTTATTAGTTTTGGTTTACAATTAAAGCTAAAAATGGTAAAATATTCTCATGGGAACAGCACCACCTCTTTTTTAATTAGCTTTGGCGAACTTGTAAAAAAGCAGAACCCAATTTCATTTGGAGCGTGGAACGAGAGAGGCACTGTTTGGAATAAACGTACTTGCTCAAAGATGTTGAGATATATCTCTAGACATATACTGTTGTTTTATTGACTTCCAAAAGACATTTGATTGTGTTAAGCTTTCTATATTGATCGAAGCTCTAAAAGACATTCGCTTGGACGGCAGAGATGTTCGAATAATTGAAAATTTATATTGGAATCAAACAATATCAGTTTTAGTAGATCGTGTGGAATCACATGCTCTTAATATTAAAAGAGGAGTACGGCAGGGATGCCTCTTGTCACCCCCGCTTTTCAACGGTTACTCCGAAAGAATTTTCAGAAAAGCACTTTCTGAAAAACAAGAAGGAATACTACTGAACGCTGAAGTCATTAATAATTTGCGATATGCTGACGATACAGTACTTCTCGCTTCTAGTCAAGAAGATCTGCAAACACTACTTGATAGTGTCGTTGAGAGTAGTAGGAAGGCAGATCTGGATCTGAACATACAGAAAACCAAAATACTCGTAATAAGTAAACAGCATATAAAACCGTCTATATATGTAAATAATGCCAAACTTGAGCAAGTTGATAAAATCGTTTACGTTGGAGAGCAAACAAATTGTAGCGCAGAATGTCACGGCGAAATTAGATCTAGGAGAGAGCAGGCTAGAGCGGCCTTTAGAAGGATGTCCAAGGTATTATGTAACAGAGACTTAAAATTGGCATTGAGGATCCGCCTACTTCGCTGCTACGTGTTCTCGGTCTTACTTTATGGTGTCGAGTCCTGGACTGAATAAAATCGATCTAAATCTCCTTGAGGCTTTCGAAATATGGTGGCTATAGAAGAATTTTAAGAGTTTCCTGGGTGGAGAAGATTCGAAACTCCGCAATGCTAGAACGTCTCAGCAAGACTACTGAGATCATAATAAGCATCAAGCAGAGAAAGCCGGAGTATTTCGGACATGTAATGAGAGGTCCCATATATAGGTTGCTAGAAAATATCATGCAAGGAAAAATAGCAGTCAAACGCAGTCCAGGACGAAGAAGAATCTCATGGTTGGAGAACTTGCGAGATCGGTATGGTGTTGATACAAGCATGCTATTTAGGGTGGCAGTGAATAAAATTAAGATAGCCATGATGGTAACCAACTTTCTGAAAGGACATGGTACATGAAGAAGAAGAATTTCAGTTGTCAGTTCATCTTTAGCCGACTATCAAGATGCATTTTGACATAAATGTTTCCGTTGTTTTAAATTTAGTGCTGAAACCTAAGCCGAAGCTTTAATGAATTTATTTCAAATTACGTAGAGAGAAACAGTGCTAGATTCGGCGTGATTACGGAAGTTCGGCAGGATCTTTTTAGTGTTCCGCATAACGTCTCTCTAGCCCACTTTGTTGCTTAAGATCTTGAGATAACTAACTCCGTATTTTATAAGAAGTTCGGTGGACGAGATAAAAAATCAGCAGCCCAAAGTTGGAAGAGTACTGAGATTAGAAGATGGTCCTCGATCTTTGCTGTATGTGGTGACCAGGAGGTCGTATACAGACAGGGCAAGCTACGAGGATATATAATGTGCTCTAATTAACTATGACATCAAGAATTTGGCCTTACCCAAGATCGACCATGCACTAGAAAATCTGGATTGGAAGATTGTCAGAAGCATGTTTGAAGTGATCTTCCGAAAAACGGGCATACGAATTACTGTGTGTTGCATTAATCCGAAGATAGCATGTGCTTCAAAAACAGTAGACTGTTATTTTTTCTGAGGGGTTCATGCAGAGCTGGAAAGTCCTGTAGATTTTGCCATCCTGGGTCTACATATAGAGTTGCTGATCGGGACGCTCAGATCTAAGAGGAGAACAGTGTACCGAATGTGCTTATTTCGACGTTGCCATATAGCGGTTGCATCTCGAGACGAGATCTGTGTTCGGGAACCTTCCGGATGAAAGATCGACGCGCTAATGTAAGTGAATAGAGGTGGACTATTTCAGAATATTCTAGTACATAATAACTTGTATATAAGTAGCGCTGATATTAGCTAAGTTTAGTGGATAAGATATAATTGAGCAGTAAACTTATAAATTAATATATTTATATAAATTAGAACTGCTAGTTTGATTGCATGTACTCTATGCTCAGAAGACACTTCGATCGTTAACAGATATATAAATCCCTCAGGTCTCGGTGTATAATTAAAACTATTTTTCTCAATGCCTAGTAATGCCAGCAGAGCGTTGAATCTTTTGCTGTTCATGAAATGCGAAATAGTTTCTTTTCAGACTTTTACCTATTTTGACAATCACGTTTCAGCAGCAAACAGCTCACGTCAGATCGTTATCTTTCGTGAAATAATTTTAAGCTTCTTCGGAACTTTATTTATTTCGGAAGAATATTTTAACGGCAAAGTGCTACTTCAACTTGTTCACTTTATATCTATAACCAGCAAATTTCTAAGTTTGGAAAGCTTCTTCGTTGACGAAGTCTCAACGTTCAGTAATTTTGGATTTGGTCAGAAATAAAACGCAGAATTTCGTTAAAACCGGCTACTAAGCCAAAATAGGTCTTGCTCGGTCAAGATTAAGAACTACGTGTCCTCGGATTAAAGGATACGCTGCTTTTATGTATTTTCTAATTGCATGTGCGCAGTGATCTTCTGGCGGAAGGCCAATACAATCAAAGATATTAAGTTTGTTGTAATTGGCCAGAGTAACAATTTTCGAATAAGTCTACGAAGTTTTCGAATAAGAAACAAATTTCAAAGAATAAGTTGGGTGGATAGAGTCACGAATGTAGAGGTGTTGAGGAGAATGCGAAATGATAAAGAGGTTTTAAACACAATTTAAGTCAGAAAACTGCAATATCTGGGACATAATATCATGAGGGGCGAGCGTTATAACTTGAAAATTAATAATACAAGGAAGAATACAGGATAGAAGGAGTCGCGGAAGAAGACGCATCTCCTGGTTAAACAATTTGAGAGCTTGGTTTAACTGCAATCCTGCTGACTCCTTTAGAGCAGCGGTATCGAAAGTGCGAATTGCCCTGATGATTGCCAATCTTCTTAGAGGAGATGGCACATGAAGAAAAAGAAGAACAATTTTCGCTGTGATTGATTGG
Source organism: Diabrotica undecimpunctata (assembly GCF_040954645.1). NCBI lineage: Eukaryota > Metazoa > Arthropoda > Insecta > Coleoptera > Chrysomelidae > Diabrotica > Diabrotica undecimpunctata. Next base: position 42,586,159 of record NC_092811.1, on the reverse strand, counting down.
TCCACTCTGGCGACTATTAGGTTCTGCATATCTGCTGCAGTTGTCATCTTACGTGTGTGGTTTTATAAAATTCCACTTAAAAAGAAAAAACAGAAAAATATAAAGGCCAAAAAAACTCATTATTCTTGTATTTTATGCTTATGTATTGTTAGATAAATTATATTAATCTGTTACTAAATCTGATTACAAACAAAAAGAACAAAATATTTATACTTCTCAAGCCAGGTAGAACTTAATGCTAAAAAATTTGCCAAAGTGAACCATGTACTGCAATCACTGATAAGAGAGCGTTATAAATGTAAAAAAACTTATTCATATACATATTCTTTTTAATAGGTCTAAGCATTTTTATACTTTATAGGATATTATAACTTGAGTACTACACGTAAGCGTCTTTCTTCCCCGGATGTTGGGTTTCCTGAGTAATAAATTTAGCTATCATAACTTACTGTCTACTCTGTTGCTGAAGAAGCTTTTTACAAGTGTAGAAAAATGTCAAGATAGACCCAGAAGCGGATCATTCAAAGGAAAATAAGCAAAAAAAGTACCCTGCTTGTGACACTCGTCCGGCCAGGCAAACGACAGTTGTTTTAAGTAATATGGACCTGGTTAATAAAAACCTATATGTTTCCTGCAGTCGATTTTTTGGACTTAATTAGTTATTAACAAATTAAGGTCAAAAAACGAAAAATTTTTGCTTTTTTCGTCTATCAGCAAAAAGTGAAGCATTTTAAACAAATTTTAGAAGAGAAGAATTTTATAAGTCATATAAATACCTTTAAAATGGCGTTTTCTCAATGTTTCCATCCTTATTTGTTGCTTAGGAGGTTGCAAAATAAGTCAACAATTTCGGTTTTTTATAAATGTTAATAACTTTTTTGAAAATAAACTTATAACATTTATATTTCATGAAATGCTGTGTCTTGTAGTGCTTAAAATATGGTCAGTTTCAAAGTGATTGGTCATATAGTTTAAAGGATATTCTATTTGTTTATCCTAAATTAATTTTTTTTGCAACAATCTAAGTCAGAAAATTATAACGTTTTAGTAATTGTAAGGGTAGTTTTTGGAAGAAGGAGACTTGTTCTATTATTTACATTAAAAAAAAATTTGGAAAATTAATTTTAAATATTGCAAAATTATTTTGCAAAAACATGTCGATTTTTTGCTTATAAACAATTAGTATAACTTTTTAACCATTGCCTACAAGAATATTATTTTTTTATATTTAAAAAGCCTGATTTTTTTCACAAATTTAAAAGAAAAAAAAATTGTCCTAAAATAATTTGTGACACAGTTAACCTCTTTTTTTATTTAATTCATAGCAGCTTTGTTTATAACAATTAAGAAATCTAATGAGCGTTATATAAAAGTTGATACTTCATAATTTTAATTCACTAAATTTGAAAAATATTGTACCCCTAATGAAATCGTCTTTTTAGAATTTGGTACGTTAAAACTATAAAGTATGTTGTTTCAAATAAAGCTAATTAGATTTCTTAATTGTTATAAACAAAGCTGCTATGAATTAAATAAAAAAAAAACTAACTTTGTCCCAAATTATTTTAGAATTATCCTTAGATTTGTAAAAAAATTCAGGCTTTTTAAATATACAAAAATAATATTCTTACAGGCAATGGTTAAAAAGTTATTCTAATTGTTTATAAGCAAAAAATCGACATGTTATTGTAAAATTATTTTGCAATATTTAAAATTAATTTTTCTAATTTTTTTTAATGTAAATAATAGAGCGAGTCTTCTTCTTCCAGAAACTACCCTCACAATTACTAAAAATATATAATTTTCTTTTTAAGATTATATATAATTGACTTATAATGTTGCAAAAAAAATTAGTTTGAGATAAACAAATAAAATAACTTTTAAACTATTTAACCGACCACTTTGAAATTTTAACCATATTTTAAGCACTACAAGACACAGCATTCCAAGAAATATAAATGTTATAAGTTCATTTTTAAAAAAGTTATTAACATTTATAAAAAACCAAAATTTTTGACTTATTTTTTAACTTCCTAAGCAACAAATAAGGATAGAAGCATTTAGACAACGCCATTTTGACGGTTTTTATGACTTATAAGTTTCTTTTCTTCTAAAATTTGTTTAAAATGCTTCACTTTTTGCTAATAGGCGAAAAAAGCAAAAATTTTCCGTTTTTTGACTTAAAAATTTGTTAATAACTAATTAAGTACAAAAAATCGACTGCAGGAAACATATAGGTTTTTCTTGTAGAGATCCATACTACTCAAAACAACTGTCGTTTGCCTGGCCGGACGAGTATCATGAAAAAAATGCTTATTTCCCTGGGCTATACGGTCAAAACCACAAAATCGCTTAATTGGTAATTTATATGAAAATTTTTAATAATTGGTATGTTAAATTATTAATTTCAAAGCAGTATCAACATATCACAAGGATTGTTTTACGTGAAAAATGGTGCTAATTCATCTATTATTAATATGTTCATTTTCTACAACGGCTTTCGAAGTTAGCATTAGACCATGTTTAATTTTGTATCAAATATCTCCGGGCTAAGTTTTCAAAACTACAGTTTCATATGTTACCGAACTTATACGGTAAATATTAATAATTAATCTGCTTTGAGTTGAGTTGTAAAATTGTTTAAAGGAACATGTTTTATTTTAAGATTTAATCAAAAGGGTGCTGAAAAGCCCTGACAAACTTTAATATCAGCGTTAGCGATACGGTTAAAAATAAATCTTTAAGTTTTGTAAGAAAATTAATTAAGGCTTTTCAGGGATTTTCAACGATGTTACAGTAGTTTTAGTTTTTGATGGGTTGATTACGTAGAAAATATTTATGACAGTTAGTCAAAAATTTATTTAGCTAAAAGTGTTATAATCGTTTTCATCGTTCTTGGCGTGTGCGTGTAAAAACACTTTCAATAAGTTGTTTCATCTGTCTTTCCTTGTCTAAGCTCGATTCGTTTACCTCCTCCAGTGGCGGAGCAAAATGTAGCATGTCAAACGAAATAATAGTTATAAAAGAAAATTATAAATTATTTTTCATTAAATTTCTAATAACGGAATATACGTATAAATTGCGAAGAAGTATTTTTCTAGCTTGCAGTACAATAGGACAGGATATAACGAAAAGTACATTTTAAGAGGATTTTGAAATATACCCAAAAAGTGTTAATTATTTAACCCACTTTAATTAAAAAATGATACAGATTTTTTAAGTTTTAAGCACTGTAGCATATTCTGAACTGTTACAACGTACTGACCTTGATTAATTAGCTAATCAGTCAGCGTCTTCACTGGAACTGTCTTCATCATTGGAATCTTCCGCCAAATCGATGATAATCCTACTTTCATTTTCATCATATGTGACAATTTTTGCCCAGTCGTCCTGAATTATTTTTTCTGTATGATTAACACAACTCGCCCACACTGCAGGTGTTGCCTCAGCTAATGCATCGCCCCAAACTTTTTGCACTGTTTCATCCCCACGTCCATGTTCTCCAATATGACGATCATAGTATTGTTTAGAAATGCCCCAGACCAACTCAATCGGATTATATTGACAGTGATATGGAGGCAATCTCAAAACCTGATGCCCATGTTCTTGGAGTAGCTCGTCTATAACGTACCTGGTATTTTGTGGTTTATTCTGGCGACAAAGACTCAATAGCTCTGTCTTGCCCGAATCGTCGTTAAAAATTATTTTTTTCGCTCGTAACCATTCTTGTAAATCCGATTTTTTCCAACTGGCATTCGGTAACTTTTCTATTAAAGAGCTGTGGTATGAGGCATTATCCATAATAATTAGAGATGGTTCCCACTTTTTAAAAGACTCTTTATCCATAGAATTATGATAGTCTGCACTTTTCGATTTCGTAGAAAACAGTAATCCAGCATCTTTAACAAATCCTTGCCTACTTCCGGCATGTAAAACAACAAAGCGTTTACCTGTATTTTCGTGTCCTTTTCTGATGCTTTTCACACAGTCATCTTGCCAAGTACAGTCATATGCCCCTTTTAGGAATATCCATGTTTCATCTAAAAAACGACCTGAAGTGGGCTTGGACTTAAAAAATTTCTCATATATTGCCTCAAAAAATACAGTCGTTTGGAGACAATACATGGTTTCTCACATAGCACTCGTCTACTATTTTCTAGTTTGTATGAAAACCCACAATTTTTTATAAGACGCCACAAACTTGTATCAGAACCGTCATAGAGATGCTTGTTTCTTAATTGTGTATTTAGAACTGTAATTGTAACGTGCTCTCCTTTTGCTTTCATGCCATACAGTACATTTCTAATCTCTCCTTTTATAGTATCGCTGACATCATTAGTCTTTTTTTTGTACATTACGTGACTCTCCTGGTATAGTAAGAGCTGCCCCTGTCTTGTATTCACTCTTTATTCTTGTCACTGTGCGAAGACTGATTTTCAAAGCGTCCGCTACTCGTTCATGTACCGAGGATAACGAAAGCAAAGGTCCGTTGTTTTCTTTTTATTTTTTAAAATACTCCAATAAATGAACTACACATTGTCGCATTTCTCCTGTTATCGTTTTTCCCGGTATTTTTTTTTATTAAATAGAACAATTATTAGTTATTCACACCAAAAAATAATAAGTAAAACTGTTCGGAACAAATTCCAACAATAACTGACTAAAATCGACTAAAACAACATAAAATATCAATGGTAATTGCTACAATTATAAACCCATTGGCCAGCTCATTCAAGAACAATGCCACAAGTCATTATTGCAATGGGTATCGGAAGAGAGAGAGTTAATTTATAATAAACTGGAATTTTTAAGGTGTCGAGAGTATTATTTTATGTAATGGAATTCCACACAGTAAGAGCTCAAACTATTAATTAATTAAAAACTGTTTATTTATAAAAACTATTTCATCAGCTACTTTAAACCTGCACAGATCAGGGTAACATGTTAAAAATAAACACCTCACTGCCAGCTATCTGTATTCGTAAAGAGGCCGAACCTATCACCGACACTGTATCGGTTAAACGCATCGGTGTTATTGCTACAATACTGGGAGACGTAAGTGGTCTCTTTATTCCCTTCTCATCGCACTTTACCATAACGAACGTGACTCGCACGAATATTAAAAATTCCGTAGTAGCTTATTTCAGGCACACGCCAAGAACGACGAAAACGAGATTATCTATATTTTAGGTAAAGTCCTGTAAGTCTAATGTATTGATTTAAATATATCGATAACAATCGACTTTATTATTCTCCACCTTCAACTTTTGAGAAAGGATTAGCGCGAATGGTCACCGATAAGTCAGGTAGTAACTGACACATGTAAATGACACTAACAAATCTTACTCGCGATGAAATAGGCGAAGGCGACTTTCCAACGCCTTATATCTAAAACCCTTTGGCTAAGGTATAGCAACCCCACCAAAAGAGTCCCTTGCCCTTCATGTAGGGGGATAGGCATAGGACTAACCCACCTTACTTCTAAAAATCCATTGTTACAAAATTAAAAGTTAAATTTACTGGACGAAACTCTCGACAACGATTTATGCAACAAAGTAAGGACATCGATTTTAAAGTATTTACCTGGAACATAAGTATACTTTACGAATGTGGAAAGATCTGCAAACTGTATGGTATATTAGCACAATATAACCCTCACATTACTACTATACCAGAAGTAGAATGGAGAGCGCACGACATAATCCAAAAAAACCTCACGATAGATTATATTTGCCACAGAAGAAGACACGAAATTTGGACAACCTGTAGCAGCAGCTATTTCCAATTACAGTAATTACGGTGTCGAATAAAAAGTCGTTTTTTTGAACGAGCACAAAATTTTCGTTTTAATAACTCAAGAAGTGCTAGTTAATGATTACTCCAATAAGATCAAATTTGAACATTAATATAAATTAGGGAATCGGCAGACGATATATTTATAATAATGGAAAAATAAATAATAATGCGTTTTTGAAATATTAAATTTGGAATGCAAGGTAAATACAGCTGAAAATAATTTAATAAAGGAACGCCTGGTGAGTGATTTTATTTTATTTATATATTACACCAACATATTACACAATAAATATGGGCGACTCTAATCCAAAAAATAGCTTGAAACAATATGATGCAGAAGTAGCAATGGATATGTATCGATTTTGCAAAAGAAATGAATAAGGGCAAATATTTCTCAACTTCTTACATCAGAAGAATTTATCCATGATAAAATATTTTTTTGACACGAACAGAAGAAAGAAGGGTGTGGCAATCCAGTAGGACTGCCGGTAGAAGTTATACTTCTATACAGTAACGACGTATTTGTAACGACGTTCGTCGTTACAAATTTATATGGGAGTCAATCTGCACAATCATTACATATGTAATGCTATAGGTAGGAGAGAGCAGAAAGAGAAAAAGAATTAGGTATATGGCTATACGATGCATCGTTTGCTGTATATAAACATTTGACCCGTAATAGGAGTATTGTAAGTAAATGAGGGATTGAATCAATATTTTAATGAAAATATATATTTTTATTTTCATATATGTATAAAGGGAGTTGAATGCAAAAAATTTTTTTACACATACTCTGCAGTAAAATTCATTGTTAATTTTGTTATTAATATAAAAATACAATACAATACACTGCTACATAATTCAATATTATAATACAATACAAATTAAAATGCAATATTCATAAGTATTTAAAAATGACAATATACATAACTTACGTATATGTTTAATTTACCATGATAATAATATTCATAAAAAATAATAATATTAAATGTTTACAAAAGGAACATTTTTATTCTCGAGAGAGAAAGTGAAAGAAAATATATCTTCTGTCTCTCTCTTACCTGTATCTTACATATGTAATAATTTTGCCTATTCACTCAATATATACGAATACACACAAATTTCTAACGTCGAATGCGCCTATAGAACTATAACTTCAAAAAATGTTTGTGGGAGATAAAAATAAAAAACCCACAACTCGGACTATGTTGTAAATTTTTATTTTATTTTAAAATTTAGCATTTTTGCGTATATTGCATATATTTAATAAGACTAACGTCGGGTTTTTAAATATTTTAAAAATAAAAAAGGAAATTCATATTGGGATTCGAACTCGCATATACCAGCGTATAAACCAAACACGTAAGAAATTTGCCAATTAGACATGACACTAAGGTATTTCAAAATTGGCAGTTCTCGGTCATACAGTGATTTATTGTAATTATTATTTTTGAAATACAAAAGTCTAAAATAATTATGAACATTTAATAAATAATACAAAACATATCATATAAATAATAATATTATTATATATTATATTATATATTATAATATTATATATATAATATTATATCGAGAAAAGGAGTACGACCGTCAATACAATATAAACTAAGGAACACTCGAAGAGTGGTGGATTTTTCGGTCAAAGTGGAGAAATAAAAGACAAAGAAGGTGGCTACTTCATCTATTTATTGAAGACGTTTCGCTTTTTACTCAGAAAGCATCATCAGTTCATCTAAAAAGAACAATATGAAAAACTAAACATCCATAGAAAAGTTATAACATGTGTGTTACCTTAAAAAGACATGTAGCAGTCAATGATATTATATGTGTGAAAAAGCTTACGACAATGGACATTTAGAGATCAAGTTGTATAAACAATTAATTGAAACTAGGTACAGTTTACAAATTAACAAACTTAGCACAGCAAAAGAACATGTGATAATCATACATGTATATAAAAAATTATTGTAAAAAACTTAAGTAAAAAACATTAAAATTAATGTGTATTTATGTAACATATTTTTCACACATATAATATCATTGAGTGCTACATGTCTTTTTAAGGTAACACACATGTTATAACTTTTCTATGGATGTTTGGTTTTTCATATTGTTCTTTTTAGATGAACTGATGATGCTTTCTAAGTAGAAAGCGAAACGTCTTCAATAAATAGATGAAGTAGCCACCTTCTTTGTCTTTTATGTCTCCACTTTGACCGAAAAACCCACCACTCTTCAAGTGTTCCTTAGTTTATTTAATATTATATATATATATATATATATATATATATATATAATTATATATATATATAAATATATATATATATATATATATATATATATATATATATATATATATATATATATATATATATATATATATATATAATATTAAATATATATACAAAAGGAACATTTTTATTCCCGATAGAGAAAGAGAGGGAAAATATATCTTCTGTCTCTCTCTTACTCATATCTTACATAATGTAATGATTTCACCGTTTCAATCCCGTGCAAATTTCCAACGTCGACCGCGCGTATAGAAGTATAACTTCAATAAATAATCAAAGACATCGAAGTACCTCGAAAAAAATTTTCGATAGAAAACCACCACAGATTAATTTGAGCAAAGATACGATTAAATGTCAAATTGAAAAAACAAGGACTATCCTAAAAACACCAAAAACAGAAATGGATTTGCACAGAAAACAACGACCTGTGTGAAGATAAACCAACCACACATTTACAAGACTTACAAAACAGAAAACGAAATAGAAGATATTGAACAAGCAAACAATGCCATAACTAAGGTACTAAAAGAAACGAAAAATCCCGACCGTCATGACCAATATAGAAAAACTAAGCCAAATTACCAAAGATCCAATAAGTAAAGGAAGGCACCTGATAAAAAAAAATACGATACCAACTACACAACAATGAAGAAAAAATTAAGATATCTACCAATCAATCCGAAAAAGAATACAAGGGAAATAACTAAACTATTTATGAAAACAAAAGTTTTAAAGTATTGAGGCGAAGTACTAACAATATCTTCTTCAAGTGCCATCTGTGCGGCGGAGGTCGACAATCATCATAGCTATTCGGACTTTTGAGACGGCTGCTCTGAAAAGTTCATTTGAGGTACATCCGTACCACTCTCTCAGGTTGCGCAGCCATGACATTCTACGCCTCTATATGCTTCACTTTCCTTGGATCTTTCCCTGCATAATCAGTTGGAGCAAGGTGTATTTCTCACCACGTGTAATATGTCCGAGATATTCCGCTTTTCCTGTTTTATTTGTATTAAAAATTTCTATTTCTTTATTCATCCTTCTCAGAACCTCTCTGTTTCTGACGTGTTCTGTCCACGATATTTTCAGAATTCTTCTATAAACCCACAGCTCGAATGATTTCAGTTTTTTCATTGATGTCGTAAGCAAGGTCCAAGATTCCATTCCATAAAACAAAGTCGAAAAAACATAGCACCTCGCCAACCTAACTCTTAGTTTCAATTTTAAATCCTTTGTACATAGCACTCTTCTCATTTTGTTAAAATTTGCTCTAGCCTTTTTTATTCTTATTTTTATCTCCTGATTGTAATCATTTGTGGAGTTAATCATTGTTCCCAGGTATGCATATTTGTCCACTTGTTTAACGTTGGTTCCGTTTATTAGAAGATTCTCGTTATTTCTTTGAGTTTTCGAAATTCTCATAAATTATGTCTTCTTCGTGTTCATTGTTAGATTGTACTCTTTTCCATACTCCGCTATTCTGGTCACCAGTCTCTGAAATCTTTAATATTTTCGGCTAAGATTACAGTGTCGTCCGCATATCTAATGTTGTTACTGGGAACTCCATTTACCTTTATTCTAGCTGTTTCACCCTCAAGAGATTTTTTCAAGATATATTCGGAGTAGGCATTAAAAAGAATTGCTGACAATACGCGTCCCTGTCTCACTCTACGTCTAATTTGAATTTCTTCTGACAGCTATTCGTTAACACGTACTTTTGCTGGCTGTTTATAGTATAAATTTAATATTATCCTGAGGTGGTTCAGTCAATCTTCCTTGATTTCAGGACGTTCATTAAATTGTTCATATCGTACTTTATCGAATGTTTTATTATAGTCAATTAAAGATGCGTAAATATCTTAATTAACGTCCAGGCAGCTTTGTATCAGTATATTAAGTGAAAAAAGAGCTTCTCGCGTTCCTAGGCCTTTGCGAAAATCAAATTGTGTATTATTAACGTCTATGTCCAGTTTGTGATATATTCGGTTATGGATGACTTTTAGTAGTAACTTTAGCACATGAGACATCAAGCTAATGGTGCGGTAATCGCTGCATTCTCTTGTGTTCTTCTTTTTGGGGAGACAAATAAAAATCGATGTTAACCACTCTTTGGGTAATACCCCTGAACTATAAATGTGATTCAAGAGTGTTACTAAAACTTTAGTGTGCTTCTCATCTTGAATTTTTAAAATTTCTATAGGAAGCATGCCAGGTCGAGGGCTTTTCCCACTCTTCATTGTTTTTAATGCGTGTAATATTCCTTCTTTTGTAATGTATGGACCTATTTCTTCTGAAGTAAGTTTTATGTGCTCTAGATCTCCTCATTCATCATCGAACAGTTAGTCGATATATTCTGCCCATCTTTGTACTTTCTTGTATGTCTGTGTTATAGTAGTCCCGTGTCTATCCAGAAGTGCACCAGTTTTCTGTTTGTTTTCTTAGTCCTGCCAGTTCTTTACCTTTCTTGTGTACGTTAAACAGATCACATTTATTTTGAAGGTCTTGGATCTCTTTGCATTTCTCTTCAAAGTATTTTTCTTTTGCCTGCTTTATCATCTCTCTGATCTCGTGGTTTATCTCTCTGTATTTATTGTTGTCTTTGTTTTTAAATTATTTCCGTTGTTCCATCATATTGAGTATCCCGTTATTCATCCATTCTTCTTTTCTCATTGTTGAAGTCTTTAGTATTTCTTTACAGGGTTCCAGTAGACAATGTTTTAGTAGATCCCAGTACTTGTCAATATTTTTTGTGGTTGTGTTCAATTCGCTGCAGTTCACATACAGTTCATGATGAAGACATTCTTTTACATTTGGTTCTTTAAGTTTTCTTGTGTCTACTGTAGGGATTCTTTCGTGTTTTCTTAAGGGTGAGTGTAATCTTGGCGATAAGTGGATTGTTATCTGAGGCCACGTCTGATCCAGGATATGATTTTACGACTTTAACAGTATTACGGTATCTTTCATTGATCATAATATAGTTTATCTGGTTCCTGACTACTTTCTTCGATGTATCTGCGGGCGTTCGACATGTATACAGTCGTCTGTTTGGAAACTTAACAAATGTGTTTGTAATAATCAAGTTCTGCTCTTGACAGAATTGTAACAGACGGTCTCCTCTCTCGTTTTGATTTTCCAGACCATAGTTTCCTATACACTTTGTCCCTTTTTAATCTTTGCAGTGTGATCACCTAGGATTATCGTTATTTCTCTTGTTTTCGTTATTCTCAGTGCCTCTTCGATATCTCGGTAACATAATTCCATTTCTTCTTGGTCGGCATTCGCCGTATGAGCATAAACTTGTATCAAATTCAGTTTGGCATGAGATGTCATTAACTTCAGTACCATTACCCTTTCTGAGGTAGGGAAATAGCATTTCACACCTCTATTAGATTTTTTATTAAATATTACTGCCACGCCGTGTCTGTGTTGGTTATTCTCGCTACCGAAATAACATGTAGCTTCGTCTATTGAAAAACAACCTAATTTGCTCGTGAGCTGTTCATTTCTTGAATATCATTGTGAATTGTACCAGAGTGAAACATGCTCTAAACATTCCAGATTCCTATTCTAGTGTTGGACAGTCTTATTTTCTCGTCTACGTTCTTTTGACAAGGAATTCGCTGATTAACGACCTGAGAGTCCTTGTTTCTTCTCCCTTGCCGGATCTTGACTTCCGAGGGCCGTGATCAGTAACGCCGTTATTAGTTTCTAAAACCATGATGATTGTACTAGGGATATCCATAGGGATCTTTAATGTACTACAGATTACTACGGATAAAACCGAAATCCTCGTGGTTATCGAATCGTTTTATCGCAAAATGTATGAGGACACCAACGAAAGACAAGATTAGGCCTTGCCCAGCATCACAAACTCAGAATCAGAATAAATTAGAGAAATAACACCATATATAACGACACTTTTAGAAATGAAAAATAACATACCTCCTGGCAATGACGGAGTAGTGATCGAGGCGATCAAACTAGGAACAAATAAAATTAGTTAGGTTTTGGCCACCGAATGTACCTACCACGTAACCTCTTCCCAATGAAACAATGCAGTCATTGTTTTATTAGACACAAAAGTAGATATAACAGATCTAATAAACTATCATCATATCAGTTTACTATCACACATTTTTTTTCTAATGTAACTTTTCACAAAAATTAACAAAGAAAGATTGGATGCTAACTTGGAGTTATCAGCCTATAGAACAAGCTGAGTTTAGATTGGTAACTAGCTAATAAGCTATACAACTTGGGGATATCATCCTATAAAACAAGCTAACTTTAGATCGGTAACTAGCTAACACGCTAGATAGCTTGGAGTTTCAGCCTATAGAACAAGCTGAGTTTAGATCGAGAATACAACAATAATGACCACTTACTAAAGTAGAAACCCTCAATTTAGAAAAGTGATATCATAGTTTAAACGCGGAATATCCTCAAATTTAAATGTACACAGCGGCCCTCGAAAACTGAATGTTTTCTCGATTGCAATTTGCGTTTCCTCATAAGAAATTACAGAATATATAAAGTAGTATATTTATTTATGCTTCTCTATAGTAGACTTGACCAGAAGTTGTCAAACAGTGTAGCCAATTCTTGTTCACAAGTAGTAATTATGGTCATACAAAACCTGTATTCTTCCATGCAGCGATTATTACCGTCATAAAAATACAAAAAAACCTGATCTTTTCAATAGTAAAAATTAAGCACAAAATTGCAATGAAATCTAGAAGAAGAAAAGGTAGAAAAAGGTAAAACTAGAAGTAGGAAAAGCATTGTTTTGGATGACGAGACAAGGAATATTATACGTCGAAAAATTCATTCATTGTATTTTCGGACTGAAATTCCAACACTGAAAAATATTTCTCAAGAGCTCGAAAACGATGACTCCTTACCCAAGATATCTCGTAGAGTCTTAACCAGGACCATGCGTGAAATAAACTTTCGATATGTAAAACTCAACAGAAAAAGTATGCTATTAGAAAAAAATAAAATTATTGTGCGGAGAAGAAAATATTTAGAAGAAATACGCAAAATTCGCAGCACTAGACGCAAAATATGTTATTTGGATGAAACCTGGATTAACCAAGGTTGGAAAAGGTCATACAGTTGGAAAAGTTTGGCAAGATTTAAATGTCAAAAGTAAACGCGAAGCATTTATAGAAGGCTGATATACAGGATTAAAAGCTCCATCAGGAAAGGGACGGCGTTTAATCGTCACCCATATAGAAAGTGATACAGGGTTTCTTGATGATGGTTTTCTTCAATTTGAGTTGAAAAAAACAGGTGATTATTAAAGAAATTAAAAGGGAGGATTCAAAAATGGCTTACAGAAAGGGGAATTGCATACGAAGAATCAATGCTCAAAATTTAGCTCCTTGACATTGCACGGTTTAGGAAAATTGAATATCTTAAATATGCTGTAGATGAAACTGCAAAAGATTATGGTGTCAAAGTTCTGCGTCTACCACCTTATCATTGTGAACTTAATCCCATTGAACTTATCTGGGAGCAAGTGAAAGGAGATGTAGCACGCAATAACAAAACGTTAAAATTAAACGAAATTAAGAAACTTTTGATTCAAGCAATCCTCCATGTAACTCCAGCAAAATGGGCTAAATGTATAGGGCACATAATTAAAGAAGAACATCGTATTTGGGAACTTGACACTTATATCAAAGTTTTACTAGAGCCACTTATAATTACACCAGGTGGTGAAGATAATGACAGCGATAGCAGCACTGCATCTTCAGGTTTAGACAGCGAATAATATTTTCTAATAGTTTAATAAGAACATCAGCATAAAAAAAACCAAAAACAAAAAAAAAAACGAGAAGAACATAGTAAGTGTGTATAGTGTTTGTGTTTAAACAAATCAAACATTATTTTTATTTTGTTTTTATAGAATTTTATTTTGTTTTATAGGATTTTATTTTGTTTTGTTTTATACTGTTTAAGTGTTTTGTTCATTTTATTTAATAAGACAATATGGCTCTTGGCGAACACCCATTTAAAAAAAGTATCGCCCCACAAGACATACCTCTGGGGTGGTATGGAAACTGTCTTAAAATTTGTTTTAAAAAAATTTCATTGTGTAACTGTTTAAGGACGGGTCACGTCAAAAGACGTTTTAGCGTACCTTCCGCGACAGCCGGTTGGCATCAGTAAACTTTCTGCAAAATTACTTCTTTTTTATAGCTTTTTGTTTGTGGCATTCTGTATTTTTAGGGGAATGTAGGGAATGAGCCACAAAATATTTATTCATATGTTTATTTATTGAGGTTTCGATCTCTATATCCAGAGACCGTTTTCAATTATACAAATGATAGTACTATTTATTTTCTATGGCTTTTCGCTTGTCGTTCTGTATTTTTAGAAATGATGTTGGGAATAAGCCACAATATATTTATTCAAATGTTTAATTTACGGACGTTTCGATCTCTATAAAGAGACCGTTTTCAAACATACAAATGACAGATATATTTATTTTTCTATAGCTGCTTGTTTGTGGCATTCTGTATTTTTAGGGAGAAGGTTGGACATAAGCCACAATATATCTATTTACATGTTTAATACATTGACGTTTCGATCTCTATTCCGTTTTTAAAGATAGAAAAAAAAGAAAATAAACAATATTAGATTATAAAAATATATAATAATAAACAAATAAAATAAATATAACTACCATTTATATCTTTGAAAGCGGTCTTTGGATATAGAGATCGAAACGTCAGTAAAAACTTGTAAATAAATATATTGTGGCCTATTTCGAACATTAATATTTGAAAAATAAAATATAATTAACGTTAAAATAAAAGTAAGTGTACGTCACTGGATTTCCAAACAGCTTTCCGCATTTCTGGGCCTTTAAACGATGACTCACTCTCTCAAATAGTGAAATTATACCATAGTGATAAAAATCCTGACATTTTAGACACAGTTATTAAAAACACGTCAGAAAGCATGTTAAAGAATTATCAATGCAAAACTATTAAAATTTACGTATTTCTCTAAAAGTAGTTATAACAAAACTAAACTTTTGGATATAATCTTAAACTACCGCCGAATACCGTAGTAAATCCTGATAAAATACCCAATTCTATCGTCTTGGGTAACAACGAAGACTATTGTAACTCAAAATACAATTATTTTGAGTTACAGTCTAATTAGTATAGTCTTCATTGGACCAGTCGAATTGATGTCATGTTGCCGTATATACACGTAATTATAAACTCCACCTAAAGAGAAGCAGTCTACTCATAAATAAGGTATGGTAATTTTGTTTCGGCTTACTTTGATTATTGCTATTTTTTAATAAATTTTCCAGCAATGCTGCTCATCTAAGTGTTGAGCGATCGATATCTGGCTTAGTTTTAGTTGGATTATACTAATATATTAATTTGCATGTAAATCCAATCTTTAAAGTATTTCTCTCAGCAGTCCGCAGTGCTTCTGACGCTCGAGCGTTTTAATTAATGCATAAATTGTAATTAATTTTCAACACTACCAACGAGCTAAACAACGGAACATGGGCGTTATTCAAGAGTATGCTGTAATAGATCATTTAAAAAAAAATTCTAATAATAAAGAGAAGAGTTCAGTCAAATGAGTAGTTGGAATATTCATTCGGATAAATAAAGAGAATATTGCAATATGTTGTTTGGTTATACACCCATCTTTAAAAGTTCTTATTTTACAACAATTTTTTGCACTTAAAACGGCTGTTAATTACTAAAGTGAAAAAATATAAAGGGTTAAAAGTAGTGCTATCTGTTATCTTCTTTACTTTGCAATTACGTCGTATTTCTGTACTTATCCCTATAGCTCTATCTCATAGTGTCTTAACATTATTTTTTAAGAATATTTCTTAATTCTACAAATAATTCGATTTGATTTAATTTATTATTTTTTTCCAGTATTTTCCAGATTTAGTAATACGGCTCACACTCCTTTTAACCGGAATATTCTATTTCCCACATACCTACGTCATCAAAACGATTGAGCTGTGGTGGGACTCTTTCCGTATTATCGAGCTCTAAGTGAATTGATTCGACATCTGGAGGACGAGAGTAGAACAGATTTTTACATGGTCTTATATAGGTGTTCACTTAGACTTATCTATTCTAGGTTTGCTAGAAGGTTTTCCGTAATATCAGTAGTACATAGAATAATAGGTACTTTTTGGGTAATTTTGTATTTCGTATTTCTACATCTTATATTTAGCACGAAGAAAATTGTTGTTAGGTATCGCCACATCAGTAAGTATTACTTGTCCAGTAAGTTTTTTAACTAGTATTGGATATGGTCTATTATGTGCCACTGATTGATCTGTGAGCAGAGTGCGTTATAGCTGGTAGTTGTCGTTGTCAAGGATTTTGTCAGGGACGTATTGATAATAGGGGAGATGGTCTGTTTGGAGAAGTTCCATTTTGGTGGCTAGTTCTTGGTAAATACTTGCCTGCTTAGCCATGGCGTTTTTCATATTCAGTACAGACAAACGCCCAGCAGCCTTCGGTAAGATGAATGATTTCTTGTGCTTGGCGTCCATATCCATATTTGTCGCTTTGGAACTGACACTGGTCACTGACAATATATTTCAGGTAAATATATATAAAATATATATATATATATATATATATATATATATATATATATATATATATATATATATATATATATATAGTAAACTCTTAAATATTGGGGAAATCTGCAAGAAATACTCTAATGTGTATCAATTGTTTCGCCGAACGTTTTCGCCAAAGAGAATTAATTTGGCTTCTTCAGGGCTGAAAGAGAATAAATTATAATTAGCTACCATATATTATCTATTAAAACATTATTGATCTTACCGTAACTTAGAATTGTAGAGTTAGAATATTAAAAAACTTTGCTAGTAACATAGTGGTGTTTTTTGTTACTATGTGCAAAAAAAGTTTTTTATAAGGATTGAAATGTATGGTTGCTTCGAACTTGACACGTAAAGGCTTACCCAAGGTTAATCGAAAAACCCAATGCAACTACATTTAAAAGGAGGTAATTCTTTGAATTGTCGGCAATAACTAAATTTTTGATTTTTAGATAGTTAAAAGTGAGGTTCTGTTTAAGCCAGAACGCAAGCGCTGACAACTTCAGTAGGTCGTATGAATCTTTATGTCGTTAAGGTTCATTGGTAAAAAACGAATGAATTTAAATCCCAGTAAAGGGAAATATTATTTTGATTTTCTTTATTTAATTATATTATATTGTTCATGTATTATTGAATCTTATTGAGACGTATCTAAGAAAAGCAAGGGAATGTTATATATTTTTTGTTAATGAAAAGTAATTATAAAGGTATGTTAGTTGTTAATGGATATATCAGTCAAGTTAGTTATCTGTGATATAGTATTGTTCTTGGTATCTGATTTAAGTAACAGGTGGTATATATCGCTTAGATTCTTGATGTCACTCTTAACATTAATGGAGAAATTGTTAAGGAAAATATAAGACATTTCAAGGAACTCTCTTTTAGATTTATTGTTCTCACGGTGGAGAATTGTGGTGTTAGTATAGTCCATGAGATGACCAGTGGAATGGGCATGTTTGGCTAATGCACAACGGTCAGGGTGAAGTCGAGAATCACTTTTGTGTAGTGTAATACGTGATTTCAATAATTGAGATGTTTGACCGATGTAGGAATTGTTGCAAGAGAGACATGGAATGTTGTAGACAATATTACTAAGCCTATCTATAAGAGTCTTATCTTTTATCTTAGAATAAAGATTATTAATTGTTAGGGCTGATCTACAAGCCACATTAAGTTTAATGTTGTTATTATTATTGCCAAAGCTATTTTCAACACTTTTCAGAATCCTTGTTAACCCCGGAGTGATATCTCTGAAATATGGTAATGAAAAATATTTGTTTATAGGAGTATCCGAGACTGGGTTCCCACTTAAGACATCAGGATCAGCATTGTTAGTCGCGATAATTACACTACACAAAAGTGATTCTCGACTTCACCCTGACCGTTGTGCATTAGCCAAACATGTCCATTCCACTGGTCATCTCATGGACTATACTAACACCACAATTCTCCACCGTGAGAACAATAAATCTAAAAGAGAGTTCATTGAAATGTCTTATATTTTCCTTAACAATTTCTCCATTAATGTTAAGAGTGACATCAAGAATCTAAGCGATATATACCACCTGTTACTTAAATCAGATACCAAGAACAATACTATATCACAGATAACTAACTTGACTGATATATCCATTAACAACTAACATACCTTTATAATTACTTTTCATTAACAAAAAATATATAACATTCCCTTGCTTTTCTTAGATACGTCTCAATAAGATTCAATAATACATGAACAATATAATACAATTAAATAAAGAAAATCAAAATAATATTTCCCTTTACTGGGATTTAAATTCATTCGTTTTTTACCAATGAACCTTAACGACATAAAGATTCATACGACCTACTGAAGTTGTCAGCGCTTGCGTTCTGGCTTAAACAGAACCTCACTTTTAACTATCTAAAAATCAAAAATTTAGTTATTGCCGACAATTCAAAGAATTACCTCCTTTTAAATGTAGTTGCATTGGGTTTTTCGATTAACCTTGGGTAAGCCTTTACGTGTCAAGTTCGAAGCTACCATACATTTCAATCCTTATAAAAAACTTTTTTTGCACATAGTAACAAAAAACACCACTATGTTACTAGCAAAGTTTTTTAATATTCTAACTCTACAATAATTCTAAGTTACGGTAAGATCAATAATGTTTTAATAGATAATATATGGTAGCTAATTATAATTTATTCTCTTTCAGCCCTGAAGAAGCCAAATTAATTCTCTTTGGCGAAAACGTTCGGCGAAACAATTGATACACATTAGAGTATTTCTTGCAGATTTCCCCAATATTTAAGAGTTTACTATATATATATATATATATATATATATATATATATATATATATATATATATATATATATATATATATATATATATATACGCTATATACATTCTACGTATTATTCGTCTCATGTAGTTTGATTTAATGTGTCATATGCTAGTATCTGACTAGTTGTCTATTTTGTTCTTCAGGTCAATAAATAAAATTTACATTATACTATGTCTATTATCATTCATTGCGTCATGTGATATCCCGTATGAAGCTATTCGTTTTTTGTTAATTACAAAGATGCTGTGTAGTGCCCTTTTGATAATTGCCTTGTTTGTTATTTCTTCCTTAGTATATCCGTTGTATCCTTCCCTTTCATTTGCTATGTAGTTGGTTGGAATTCGAGCAGTTGTTTATCCTATGCTCAGCCAGAGGCCTTTTTAAGTCAAGAAATCAAAGTATGTCTTAAAATAAATTTATTTTTATCAATAGTTCTCTATGTATGTCGTATGTCGCTATTTGTTTATTAATAACGAAAATGCTTTGTAGTGTCTTTTTGGTAGTTGCCTTGTTTGTTTTTTCTTCTTTGTTACATTCTTTATACCGTCCTCTTTCATTTCCTATGTCACATGTTAAGATTGGATCAGTTGTTTATTTTGTACTCAACCAAAGGCCTTGTTTAAGTCAATAATTAAATTTTTTTTATTAAACTAGTATTATCCATATTGCCCTATAATATCTCCTATCTAACTATACGTTCATTATTAATGAACATATTGTATACAGCATGTTTTGTAGTTGCTTTATTTTTTAGACATCATAGGGCCAATAAAAACAGAGATATGTTGTAATGCTCTTTTGGTAATGCATGGTGTTTTGTCTTAACATACCGTCTCTCCTTTTTAATGATTTACTAAGCGTCACGATCTAACTATTCTATTCCCACCACAAAAACGCTCAAAAGATATTTTGCATAATAAAAATCTTACCTTACAATAATTACAGTAACCTATATTTTTAGCAATTTTACGAAAAAAATAATTTTTGAGAAAGTAGTAAAATTTTCGAGTAAGGATATTTGAATCATCAATAATTGTAGAATGATTGGCAATAAATCAACCCTAGTAATTTTTAAAATGTATTAAATATAAAATAGAATTCATTCATAATTTACATTTTCTTGAGATTCATTTGCAGTCCAGTCCGTATCTTTCACATGCATTGTATACATGTTGTATTATGTACTGTAGATCTTGCACGTCACTTGCAAATATGACCGTATCGTCCGCATATCTAATATTAATAATGCTATTTCCGTTAACCAAAATACCTACATAGATACTATTCATCATCAACTGTTATTTCTTATCCAACAAATTAGTTTTGAATGAAGACAAATCAAAGTATATGATTTTCACTTCAAATAATTTATTAAACCATCAAGCCACTATAGAAGCAGCAATAGATAAAACAGACTACACGAAGTTGCTGGGGGTACTTCTAGACAGTAATTGTAAATGGTCAAACCACATTTCTAATTTGAAATCCAGATTAAGTAGCGCATGCTATGCATTGAGAATTCTTTCACGTCTCTTTCATACATCAATATTAAAAACAGTATACTTTGCCCATTTTTACTCAATAGCCAAATATGGCATTGAAGTCTGGGGTTGTAGCTCTGAATTAGAACAGATATTCGTACTTCAGAAAAGAGCTATTAGGATAATGTATAAAATGAAATTAAGAGATTCTTTTAGAGGCATCTTTAGACAAAACAATATTCTTACAATTCCTGGTCTGTATATATTTCCGTGTATAATGTATTTACATAGCAAAATTTACGAATTTAATAAATTTCAATTTAACCATGTTTATTCAACAAGATTCCGAGACAATCATTTTATGCTTCCACAACATCGTTCTGTTTCGTTGGAAGGTAGCATACATTATGTAGCCATAAGTTTGTTTAACAAATTATCAACAGAAATACGAATGAAGGTAAAAGAAATAATAAATTAGACTTACTCACAATCAGTTTAATTTAACTATTAGACGACCGGTTTCGCTTTCTACAATATGCAAAGCATCTTCAGGTCACGATACAAAGTTAAATAAATGCTGAAAATAATAAACCCATATTAGGGTGTTGTCTAATAAAGGTAAAATAAAGATAGGTGATATAAATTATATAAATTACAATAATCATGCTAATATTACATGTCTGTGGTTTTTAAAAATGAATAAAATGTTTAAGCAGACAAGGTAAGACCCACAAATTGGTAAAATAGTCTATTAAACTGTAATGATTAATTAAATAAACAAATAAATAAAACATTACTTACATGCCGGTACTCTATTAATTGATGGTTGAAAGAACATGGTTCAAACTATCTTGTATTGTTGATTGGAGAACTCAAGTCAACTATTGTAATTATTTAACAGTAAACGGGAAAGTTCTTGAGGAGACAGATTTTATCCAATGAAGTAGAGATAGGTAAATGTAATTGTTTGTTTGATGAAAGTAATGTTCTATACCATTAAGTTCTTTAAAGTTATTTATATTTATTCTGGAGATATATTTATGAAATGTGTGTTATTTATTGAGATTTTTATTTTTGTTTTGGAAGGTGACAGTTGTGAGACAATGAATAAGAATAGATGTACAAATTGTGTGGGTGTGCAATTATATCGGCTTGTAATTATCAAATTTCTCTGATAAAGTTATGTTACAATATGTGGCAAATTGTTGTAAAGTCCAAATTATAAAGTTAAAAATTAAAATTGAGACACTTTAAGACACACAGAAAACACACAGAAAACGCTTAAAACGGGGGGACGAAACAGACATTAAATTTAAAAAGGGGAGGATTTTAAAAGAACTACATCTCTTACTTGGAGACAATGAGTTTTTTATGTGTTATATATTAGATTTTAGAGGTAAACTTGACAAATGTAGGTTAAAGTGTGACAGTTCTTTTTCTATTTTCTTCTATTTTAAATGCTGTAAGTTAAGCTGTAAGTTAAGTTATCTAGTTTTATGAAATAAGCTGATATTAATAAATGTCTAAAAAATTTTTAATTTTAAATTTAGATATCAAAGTTTTTTGATGTGTTAATATTGGCATACTTTAACAAACTTTAAATAATTAGATTTCAATGTAACAATATAAATAATTGTAATACATCTTCTATGATAACTAACTCAGCTTAGTCAAAGTTACAGAACAAATTTAAGTGATTATTTGGTAATTAAATTAAATATGGCACAGATCAATTTTAACCTGGAGACCATACCAACACAAAAGACCCAGAGGCAGACCTCCTATGAGATGGACAGATGATCTGAAAAGGACTGCCGGGAAAAATTGGCTACAAGTAGCGTACAATAAAAAACAATGGAAAGGAAGACTTGAAGAGGCTGATGTTCAGATGTGGACGTGAATGGCTAGACGAAGAAGAAATTAAATATGTACATTTGTATTCAAAATGTATAACAAAATTACAAACTTTCTTTGAAATAATTGTTGGTGTGAGTTATCTGTCATGGTGTGTATAAATATTTTCAAATATTTATTCCAGTTCTGATATGTTAATATGGAACTTAAATAATAAGCAAATAAACTATTGATGGATAACATTATTGATAAATTAAATAAAATCGACTGAATTATTAAGCATTCAATAGTTTGTTGGTAATTTTAATATCTGACAGTTGGGACCGGAAATTGGTTATACCAACAGGTAAAAGTTCTCTATTTAAACCGGTGTAAAGTAAAATTATTCTTATTTCAATTTTTCTGTACCATGAGCAGAAATATCATCACACCGACATGAACAATGGTGAGTTTGTATAATAATTTCTGTAACACTTTAACAATTTCAAATTTATAGCAGTTTATAGTTAAAATATAATATTTCTATTTGGAAATGTTGATTTGCATATTATTAGGAATAACAAAATTCATTTAATTAATACTGCTAGTCTGAACGATCCCACAATGTTGTGTTGGGATCAAATATTTTGTGTGAACAATCAAACCACGTGTTGAATTTGAAATCAAATATTTTGTGAAATGAGTGTATTTCGAAACCAGATGGGATGTAATATTAATTTTGGGTTAAATAAGTTGAGGTACCATACCAGTTCAATACTGATATTTAATATTGTTTTAGGAAAATGTAGTTTCTAGTAATATGTTAATGAAATTCTGTGAACAAAAAACCTAGATCCATGGGGGACCATATTTTAAATTTTATGTAGAGAATTTAAATAATCCCAGAAGTATATCAAATGTATTTGAATGTATATGGGATTCTGGAATAAAGTATTGTTTGACCATGATATTGAAGTTAATTCCAAAAATGCATGAAGATAATGGATACTATATGGAAACCTCATATGAAAGTTGATTTTGGGGAATCAATACTATAAGTATATGGGTTTTGGTGTGGAAACCAGGAATGGAGTGAGATCAGGTAATATTATTTATATTAAATTTTATATCAATACTGAGTATACTGGTGTGTATTTTAGTTCTAACTGTGCATTTAATGTATCTGATGTGTGATTTTTTAGGGATTTTAATATTTCTAAATGTTCCAGGTTATTTAGTAAGGAGCCTTTATTACAAGTATTAAGGATTGTGAAATCTGTTTGTGGATCAAAGCTGTGGTTTTTTCGTCGGATATGTTGGGAGAAGTGAGATTGACCCGATGTTGGACGTTCTATATATCTAAGATGTTCTCTTAGTCTAATATTGAAGGATCTGAAGGTTCTACCGATATAGCATGCATTGCAGGTATGGCAGCTCAACTTATATACTCCGCTATACTCAAGTGAGTTACGTTTATCCTTGTTATTCAAGAAAGTCAATCCTAAATTAGAGGCAGTTTTAAACGAGATGTTTGTGTAGTCATCAAAGACTTTTGCAATCTTATAAGAAAGTTCACCTATGTATGTTAAAGATCGGTAAGGTTTTTGTTCCACTATTTCATTAGAATGTTGTGTATATACTTGGTGTTCTAACATTCTATTTGCCTTTTTTTGCAAAATTTTATTCACTAGATTAATTGAATAACCGTTATTTATAGCTATTTGTTGAATTATTTTTAATTCTTTATTGAATGATGTTAAAGTTAATGGTAACGATATTAAACGATTAATGTAACTGTAGAATGCTGCCATTTTATGTTGAATAGGATGGTGTGAGTCAGCTGGTATAACTGTACCAGTATGAGTTGGCTTTCTATAAATATTAAGAATAATCGTGCTATTATTTACCGTTAATGTAAAATCTAAGAAATTTAAGCTATTTGAGTCATCTTGAATCTCCAATGTAAATTTTATGGCGTGGTGTAATTGATTAAGGTAATCTAAAAAAGAATGTAGATTATCAAGAGAACCACCCCATACAATAAATGTGTCATCTACATATCTCGAGTAGAACTTGATGTAATTAGTATAAGGATTGTTCTTCATTATTTTGTTAGATTCAAGATCATTCAAAAAAATGGACTTGCAATGTGTTCCCCTCTATCCCCAATTCTCGCAGATATCTTTTTGAATGAACTTGAATCTAACAAAATAATGAAGAACAATCCTTATACTAATTACATCAAGTTCTACTCGAGATATGTAGATGATACATTTATTGTATGGGGTGGTTCTCTTGATAATCTACATTATTTTTTAGATTACCTTAATCAATTACACCACACCATAAAATTTACATTGGAGATTCAAGATGACTCAAATAGCTTAAATTTCTTAGATTTAACATTAACATTAAATAATAGCACGATTATTCTTGATATTTATAGAAAGCCAACTCATACTGGTACAGTTATACCAGCTGACTCACACCACCATATTCAACATAAAATGGCAGCATTCTACACTTACATTAATCGTTTAATATCGTTACCATTAACTTTAACATCATTAAATAAATAATTAAAAATAATTCAACAAATAGCTATAAATAACGGTTATTTAATTAATCTAGTGAATAAAATTTTGCACAAAAAGACAAATAGAATGTTAGAACACCAGATATACACAACATTCTAATGAAATAGTGGAACAAAAACCTTACCGATCTTTAACATACATAGGTGAACTTTCTTATAAGATTGCAAAAGTCTTTGATGACTACATAAACATCTCGTTTAAAACTGCCTCTAATTTAGGATTAACTTTCTTGAATAACAAGGATAAACGTAACTCACTTGAGTATAGCGGAGTATATAAGTTGAGCTGCCATACCTGCAATGCATGCTATATCGGTAGAACCTTCAGATCCTTCAATATTAGACTAAGAGAACATCTTAGATATATAGAACGTCCAACACCGGGTCAATCTCACTTCTCCCAACCTATCCGACGAAAAAACCACAGCTTTGATCCACAAACAGATTTCACAATCCTTCATACTTGTAATAAAGGCTCCTTACTAAATAACCTGGAACATTTAGAAATATTAAAATCCCTAAAAAATCACACATCAGATACATTAAATGCACAGTTATAACTAGAATACACACCAGTATACTCAGTATTGATATAAAATTTAATATAAATAATATTACCCGATCTGACTCCATTCCTGGTTTCCACACCAAAACCCATATACTTATAGTATTGATTCCCCAAAATCAACTTTCATATGAGGTTTCCATATAGTATTCATTATCTTCATGCATTTTTGGAATTAACTTCAATATAATGGTCAAACAATACTTTATTCCATAATCCCATATACATTCAAATACATTTGATATACTTCTTGGATTATTTAAATTCTCTACATAAAATTTAAAATATGGTTCCCCATGGATCTAGGTTTTTTGTTCACAGAATTTCATTAACATATTACTAGAAACTACATTTTCCTAAAACTATATTAAATATCAGTATTGAACTGGCATGGTACCTCAACTTATTTAACCCAAAATTAATATTACATTCCATCTGGTTTCGAAATACACTCATTTCACAAAATATTTGATTTCAAATTCAACACGTGGTTTGATTGTTACCAACACAACATTGTGGGATCGTTCAGACTAGCAGTATTAATTAAATGAATTTTGTTATTCCTAATAATATGCAAATCAACATTTTTAAATAGAAATATTATATTTTAACTATAAACTGCTATAAATTTGAAATTGTTAAAGTGTTACAGAAATTATTATACAAACTCACCATTGTTCATGTCGGTGTGATGATATTTCTGCTCATGGTACAGAAAAATTGAAATAAGAATAATTTTAATTTACACCGGTTTAAATAGAGAACTTTTACCTGTTGGTATAACCAATTTCCGGTCCCAACTGTCAGATATTAAAATTACCAACTAACTATTGAATGCTTAATAATTCAGTCAATTTTCTTTAATTTATCAATAATGTTATCATCAATAGTTTATTTGCTTATTATTTAAGTTCCATATTAACATATCAGAACTGGAATAAATATTTGAAAATATTTATACACACCATGACAGATAACTCACACCAACCATTATTTCAAAGAAAGTTTGTAATTTTGTTATATGTTATACATTTTGATTACAAATGTACATATTTAATTTAATTAACAAATAATCACTTAAGTTTGTTCTGTAACTTTGACTAAGCTGAGTTAGTTATCATAGAAGATGTATTACAATTACTTATATTGTTACATTGAAATCTAATTATTTAAAGTTTGTTAAAGTATGCCAATATTAACACATCAAAAAACTTTGATATCTAAATTTAAAATTAAAAATTTTTAGGCATTTATTAATATTAGCTTATTTCATAAAACTAGATAACTTAACTTATAGCTTAACTTACAGCATTTAAAATAGAAGAAGAACTGTCACACTTTAACCTACATTTGTCAAGTTTACCTCTAAAATCTGATATATAACACATAAAAAACTCATTGTCTCCAAGTAAGAGATGTAGTTCTTTTAAAATCCTCCCCTTTTTAAATTTAATGTCTGTTTCGTCCCCCCGTTTTAAGTGTTTTCTGTGTGTTTTCTGTGTGTCTTAAAGTATCTCAATTTTAATTTTTAACTTTATAATTTGGACTTTACAACAATTTGCCACATATTGTAACATAACTTCATCAAAGAAATTTGATAATTACAAGCTGATATAATTGCACACCCACACAATTTGTACATCTATTCTTATTCATTGTCTCACAACTGTCACCTTCCAAAACAAAAATAAAAATCTCAATAAATAACACACATTTCATAAATATATCTGCAGAATAAATATAAATAACTTTAAAGAACTTAATGGTATAGAACATTACTTTCATCAAACAAACAATTACATTTACCTATCTCTACTTCATTGGATAAAATCTGTCTCCTCAAGAACTTCCCCGTTTACTGTTAAACAATTACAATAGTTGACTTGAGTTCTCCAATCAACAATACAAGATAGTTTGAACCATGTTCTTTCAACCATCAATTAATAGAGTACCGGCATGTAAGTAATGTTTTATTTATTTGTTTATTTATTAATTGATTACAGTTCAATAGACTATTTTACCAATTTGTGGGTCTTACCTTGTCTGCTTAAATATTTTATTCATTTTTAAAAACCACAGACATGTAATGTTGACATAATTACTGTAATTTATATAATTTATATCACCTATCTTTGTTTTACCTTTATTAGACAACACCCTAATATGGGTTTATTATTTTCAGCATTTATTTAACTTTGTATCGTGACCTGAAGATGCTTTGCATATTGTAGAAAGCGAAACCGGTCGTCTGATCGTTAAATTAAACTGATTGTGAGTAAGTCTAATTTATTATTTCTTTTACCTTTTGAAATGGACTCACACAAGCAACAAATTCATGATATACGAATGAATTTACATCAGCCAAACTTTCGGAGGTGTGTACATCAATACATTTGTGAGATGGAGCCATATTCTAAAAATATCTTTAAGTATGTTTTATCGTGTTTATTAATTTATATACTTTTAAGGTGTATGTCTGTAACTTTGACTTGTCTCATACATGTACTTTGTATAATGTCGCATGTGATCAATAAATTTGACTTGACTTGACTTGACATACTTTGAACACTCTTGTTCAACGTCTACAGTGAAATGATATTTCAAGAAGCTTTATTGGATATTGTGGAAGGTATTTTGGTCAACGGAAATAGCATTAATAATATTAGATATGCAGAAGATACGGTCATATTCCGGTTGGTGTTATTTTCATTCTTATTTTTGCTAGTACTAGTTTGTGTTCACTCCCTGCGTCTGCTGAGTTTAAAGTTCAGATATCTAGAATTTACGTTGGGTAGATTTTTATATTAGTGACTATAAAATCAATTTTAGATTTGTACCCCCTGGAGTTTTAAAATTATATTTATACTGGAGTGTACGGTCGAACAATGTATTATTGATTCTCAGTTCGTTAAAAGCTCAGAGATTAGTCATGAGTTCTCCATTTGCGTTGACATGGTTTTTATTAAATCTTTGTTTTACTCCTGGAACTATTTCATTTCCGACTCATGCAATAAAGTGGCCCATAAGAATTAAGGGTCCTTCATGAGGTATTTAATTCAGCATGGTTTGTGATTGTTCGTAAAATGCCTCTCGTTCCTCTTTAAGTTTGCAGTCCTCGAGTCTATAGATAGATATGACATTTAATTTTTGGTAGTTGATTGTGATGTTCATATGTATTATTCTTTCGGAGATATAATGGCAGTTATTTATGTTGTCTTTAAATTTTTTATGGAAAAGTATACCTACGCCTGTTTGTGCTCGTTCTTCTTTCTTCACATAATAGATACTATCGAAGCCAAAAGACTAAATTGGTATGGACATCTGCATACAATGCTTAAAAATAGATGGCTAAACAAAAACTAGAAAAACAGACTACTACTAATAGCCCACTGTAAGAAAATGAGGTAGACCAAGACGGTCATGAAGAGATATCAAAGATGCAATGACCGCCATAGATTTAAAAACTGAAGATTGCTTTGACAGAAAACGCTGGAATTAGCATATCATGGCTGATTGTATTAAATGAGTTTTACTTATCTAACTTAAGACAATTAATTGTTGTGCATGTATTTCCTTTATCTATTTTTCAACACATGTTTTCGAATAAATCCATTCGAACATGTAAAACTATTTATCAATATTTTTAATTTAGTATTTAACTCCACTTTTCAAAATGCACCCATTCTATAAAGGTCATAAATGTTTACCATTTTTGTAAAAAGATTGTCAAACATTTGTCAACAGTTTTTAGAATTATAGTTTTTGTGCGCTTAAAACTCTTACAAAAAAGTCTCCCCGAAAAATCAGGTACTCCGCCTACCCTCAGAGCGAATTTAGTCACGCACGGTGCAACATTTCTGTTTGCAGAAAGAAGCCCTAAAAAAACTCATCAAGGATTTTTACTCCTGACACATTTATACAGTGCTCTCCGAATCTATCAAAGGTTTGTCCAGCTTATGGTATAAAAGCAATCAATAATAAGCTCTCTGAATCTGTCAAAGGTTTGTCCAGCTTATGGTATCTTCTTCTTCTTCTTAGTCGTTGACCTGATGCAGGTATCGTGATATCATGAAGCTATTAGCTAAATTTCCCAATGTTCCTCCACGTTTTTCTATCTTCTGCCATTCTAGCACATTCTGACAATGGAGCGCCAATAGTAGCAACAATATGGTCCGTGTATCGTGTGGGAGATCTACCTCTATTTCTTTTGCCTTCTACTTTTCCCTGGATGGTAAGTTTTTCAAGACCATTTCTTCGAAGCACATGTCCAAAATAGCTTATTATTTGTTTTGATATTTGTGTTCTTAGTCTTTTCTTTATGTTTAGTTGGTCCAGTATGGATTCATTTGTTCTTCGTGCCACCCATGGTATTCTCATCATTCGTCTCCAGCAGTACATCTCAAATACATCTATGTTCTTTTTGTCTTTCTTAGTAAGGGTCTAGCATTCCGATGCATAAGTAAAAACTGGAAAAACTAGACTTCTTACTAGTCTCATTTTTGTATCGGTAGTTATTTCATGGCTTTTCCAAATTTTTGTTAATTTTGCCATAGCGCTTTTTGCGATTGCTGACCGCCGCTTTATTTCTTCAGTACAGCCTCCTTTGTTGGTTATTAATGAGCCCAGATACACAAATTTATCTACAACAGCGATATTGTTTATCATGACCAGATGATTTTGATTGTTGTTAGCTCTGTCAATTATCATGATTCTCGTTTTATCTCTGTTTATTTTAAGGCCCATCGATAAGCTTACGTCTTCTATCCGTTGTAGCAGGTGAATCAATTCAGCTTCAGAACTAGCGAGGATAGTAGTATTATCTGCATATCTCAAGTTGCAAATCTTCTTACCGCCAATGGTGATGCCACCGTTTCAGTCCTCAGTAGCTTTCCGCATTATCCATTCACCATAGATGTTAAATAGAATTGGGCTTAGTATGCAGCCTTGTCTCACGCCCTTTGTGACCCTAAAACTATCGGTTAGTTCCCCATTTATTCTAACTCTGGCATAATTGTTATTGTACAGGCTTTTAATTAGCAGTATCAGATGATTGGGAACTCCCATTTCAGACAAAACCTGCCACATTTTACTCCTGTTGACCAAATCGAAAGCTTTACTATAATCTGTGAAGCACAAATATTTTGTGATGTTGAATTCTCTGGATTTTTCTACAATCTGCCGTACGTTTAAAATTTGTTCTCTAGTACCACGTCCGGGGACGAAACCTGCTTGTTCCTCCGCAATGTTAGGTAGTAAAAAGGGCTTTATCCTCTCAAGAATTATGGTATAAAAGCAATCAATGATAAGTTTTAAAAGTTTTTGCATTGGTAGCTGTAGACCCACGTGGTTGGTACATCTTTACATTCACAATCTTCGTGATAGTAAATTGGATAGACAATAGTGCACATACACTTTTCAAAGACTTGTTAACTAGTAAGTAGTATTTAGTAGTAGGAATTTTGTTTAGTTCTTTATGTATTTGTACTGATTTTATTTATGCTATTTGTTTTTCTCTCTTTTTCTCTTTAATAAATCGTTTTGTACCTTTGGATAGCTTTTTGAAACTTTAGTGTTTAAGACATTCTTATATTACAGGTAAGAGCTCTCATATTTTGTAACCAGCAATCTATGTTATACTCTCTATTTCATTTTAGGATATTCTTCATGTTTGTCCTATTGTGCAGATACTAATTTTATCTACAACATGTAACACATCAGAACAAAATTCCATAGTTCTAACATGGTGGCGAAGATAGCTGGTTGACAAATGAGTAGGCAAATTTAAAAAATATCATAATAAAAAATCAATAAAACAGACAAATAGGCCAAGTTCACAAAGTAATACAATTTAATAAATTTTATATTGCTTAGTTTATTTCTAATATAATAAACCAAATTAGTATCAATAGGTATAGCATGAATAAATATTTCACTATATATCAATTTAATTAATCTATTAATTACCTTTATATATTGATTGAAATATTGGCAACTCTGTAGCGATATATACAAACGAATCAAATTTTGGCAATAATTCATGGGTTAATTCATTGCTAGCTCCATTTATAATGGAGAATATGTAATTTCAATTAAATCTAATAGATCTTTGTAATTGACCGATTCAAGCCTATATTTATGAAACAATATATATATATATATCTATATATATATATATATATATATATATATATATATATATATATATATATATATATATATATATATATATATATATAATAATAATAATAATAATGCCACTGTGATTTAACCAAAAAATGTAAATAATACACTTTGAAACGAAACCACTAGCTAACAGATAAAACCCTTAAAATAATTAAGAATAGAAGAAATCTTTATGAATGTGGTGTATACAGGGTGAGTCATGAGGAACTTTACATACTTATACCATATGTAGAGTCCCTCACTAAGCATATCATGTGGCCACTAAAAAATGTCAACTCCTCTTCTTTATTAATTAACAGGGTGATTTGTGTAATTGACCATTTATTTCATTTTACTGTAGTGTTTATACGGCTCATTTGATTTTTTTAATTTTTGCATGATACAGTACACTACAATCAAGCATTCGCTTGGTATTAGCTAAACTAAAAAATTCCAGGACTGGCTTTGGAAAAATTAATTTAGGGATTCGTATTAAATATTACACCCTGTATATATTTTTTTTAAAATGCAATAAGTGATTTTCAAACTACATAAATAGCCAATGAAAACGACATATGCGACCATGTTGTTGCACTTTTATTAAATTTTTAGTGAACGATCAAATCTTACCAAAAATAGAACAACCATAATGAAGTATCAAATTATAAGGTAATTAATTTAAACAAATGTTATAAATTTCAAACATTTTAATTGAAATGATAAACTAAGTCACTGCACAACAAAAAACAGTAACTACTAACAATAACGAAGAACAATTTAAAAAAAAAACTAAAAATATGTACATAGTTATGATAAACCCATAAATTAGAACTGGAAAAGATACAATAATGGTAACAAAATAAAAATAATTCAAAATAGATTTTCGAAATGGAACCCTGCAGCCTGTACACATTTTTGTTGCCGAATTGTTAATTGACGTATTGAATTACGGATACTCTGGGGATCGTTTCCAATAGTATTACAACAATGTATAATTCTATCAATTAAGTGTTGTCGGTTATTAATATTCACTGCGTAAACTAGTTGCTTCAATCGTCCCCAAATATGGTAATCAACGGGATTGAAATCAGAAGATCTTGAAGGCCACGACATAGGACCTGCACGTTCTATCCACCTGTTGCCATAAACATTATTGAGATGTTGTCTCACTGCCAGTAAAAAGTGTGGGGGTGCCCCATCATGCTGAAAATACATCCCTCGGATAGCAACGTTCGCGTTGGCAAGCAAATTCGGCAAAATATTTTGTAGAAAGTTCAAATAGACCTGCCCTGTTAAAGGACCATCAAAAAAGTAAGGACCTACTAATTGGTTATTTATGACACCAATTCACACGTTAACCGAAAACCTTAACTGAGAACGACGTTCTCGAATAGCATGGGGATGTTCTTCTGCCCACACATGTGAATTTCGTGAACTATTTATCCCGTCTCTGGTAAATTGGGCTTCATCTGTAAATAGTGTCCTGTATAGCATTGGTCGATTATTGTTAATCCATCTACAAAACTCCAACCTATCGATCTCATCTCCAGCATGTAGTCGCTGAACCATTTGAATCTGATTATTTTTTTGTAAGACTCTACTTACTTTTGATTGAGTAACATTGAGTTCTCGACTTACTTGTCTAGTGCTTATTGTAGGGTTCATAGTAACGGCGTCCATAATGTCATCTTCCTGCGCTTCATCTACATGTCGCTCTGTTGTTCCACTAGGAAAAGTGCCATTTTCTCGCAAATAATTAAAAACTGACCCAAATGTTGGATGACTTTGAGTTCGACGATTAGGAAATCTCTTGCGATATTCTCTACTAGCAGCCCTACCATTCCCATTACAGAATCCATAAACAAATATTATGTCTGCATATTCTGTGGTCGAAAACTGATGTGGCATTTTGAACGAAAGTAACAAAAGCTCTACCAAAACTAACACAATGTACTGAACGTAGATATGACAGAAGAAATATGTATTCTTGTACACATAAATAACAATTGATAATGACAATAATGACAATGGGTATAAAATATCAAGAAACGTCAAACGGTCAACGCCAACCTTCATTTTAAACTTTTTTAGATTTATTTTTATTTAGTACAGTTGATGCAATGTATTATTATTTGACAAAAAATTTTAATCATTTACAATCAACAAAAACTAACACATACAAGAGGTTTGACTTTTTAATCAATTTAATTTATTATTTATCGAAAATAATGCCCCAATACGATCTATGAGTAAAAATTTAAAATTGAAAAACAATTGATTCTATGGTAGGGATAATACAAAGTGACAGTAAAGATGTTAATTTTCTACGTATTAGATTATGTTGTAGGAACACATTTAAATTAAAATGTTTGAAATTTATAACATTTGTTTAAATTAATACCTTATAATTTGATACTTCATTATGGTTGTTCTATTTTTGGTAAGATTTAATCGTTCACTAAAAATTTAATAAAAGTGCGACAACATTGTCGCATATGTCGTTTTCATTGGCTATTTATGTAGTTTGAAAATCACTTATTGCATTTTAAAAAAAATTTATACAGTGTGTAATATTTAATACGAATCCCTAAATTAATTTTTCCAAAGCCAGTCCTGGAATTTTTTAGTTTAGCTAATACCAGTCGACTGCTTGATAGTAGTGTACTGTATCATGCAAAAATTTAAAAAATCAAATGAGTCGTATAAACATTACAGTAAAATGAAATAAATGGTCAATTACACAAATCACCCTGTTAATTAATAAAGAAGAGGAGTTGACATTTTTTAGTGGCCACATGATATGCTCCCTGAGGGACTCTACATATGATAGAAGTATGTAAAGTTCCTTATGACTCACCCTGTATAGTAAATGGGAAAAACCTAATTTAACCTAGTAGGGAAGGGCGGGGTAATGGCGTCACCTTAACACTTTCACTGCCGATGTCTCGCATGCGTGACTTTAAGTTATTTTGCCAGGTGCTGACGACATACTTGCGTGACATCTGACCAGTTAAATTTAACAGACCATTTTAAATACAGCGTATGCAGCAGATAGTTCACATCTTGTTAGCGTGTTACTAAGGCACAAAGTATTTAAAATATGTTTGCGTTTTTCAGAATTTCCCAATGAGACGGCATTCGCTGCATTCGGCATTCGGACATGCTAGAGTAGGGGATACAAATTAGCGCAGTCAAGTCAGACAATGAGTCAGATACGCGTTTAAATAATTCGAGCAGTGTGATTGTATTGTTGCAGTGGAAGGTTGGTTGTCAGCTTATTTATTTTGTTACGTTCGCGTATAGACCGTTTTGTCTTATTAAAATGGCGGACTCTATACCGGGACCTTCAAAATGTAAAATATGTAAAGAAGTACTGGTGTAAAATCCTAATAAACTAAGTGAAAATGAGATGTTAGCTTTGTTATATGAATCTACTGACGAGGAGGACTTATTCAGTAATTATTCTATTGGCAGTAACACTGATTCTGATTTCGAGGGCGTTTCTTCTGAATCCGAGGAGTATTCAGACGATGATAGAGAAAGAAAGAGTAAGTTTTTATATTTTATGTGATAACAATATTATTAATTTTTTTTATTGTTACAGTAAATGAAATGCCGATTCAAATCCAAGATGACATTCCCAACGAAAACGAAACTGTGTTAGAACACTCATTTCCTGACTGGACAAATATTCCTGTGAATATGAAAGATTTTATGTTTTCGAAAACAAATGAACTTTTGGTTCAACCAGGTGGCAATGACCCATTCGATTATTTTAAAATGATATTTGATAACGACATTTTGGATTTAATCGTTAGCCAAACCAACTTGTATGCAGAAGAGATATTTCTTTCTAAACATATACGAGAAAAATCAAGAATTACAAAGTGGAAGCCAGTTTTACGACAAGAAATGTTAAAATTTGTTGCACTATTGATTCACACTGGAACCATAAAATTGAATAGACTCAATGATTACTGAAAATCTCATCCATTATTTAATTTAAAATGATTTTTCGGAGCATATGAGTAGGGATCGTTTCCTTATCATAATGAGGTGCTTACATTTTGCTAGAAACCCAGCCAGTGGAGAAGAAGTTCAAGATCGATTGTACAAAGTACGACCTATAATAACGTTCTTCAATAATAAAATGTCTGCTGCCTATTATCCTGGAAAAAACCTTTCACTTGATGAGTCAATGGTACTATGGCGTGGACGCTTGATATTCCGACAATATATCAAGAACAAGCGTCATAAATACGGGATAAAACTCTATATTCTTACAGAGCTAAGTGGTTTAGTTCTAAAATCTTTAGTCTACACTGAAGCCCTGGATGATACTGGTGGAAAAGGCCACACAACAAAAGTAGTTTTACAGCTACTTCAGAAATATTTGGACCAAGGACATAGTGTATAGATGGACAATTTTTATAATTCCTATGAACTAGCTAAAATATTAACAAATCGAAGTACTTTCTGCACTACAACACTAAATGTGAGAAGGAAGCATAATCCCAAAGACGTTATTGAAAAAAAAAGTAAGCGAATTGCTTGTTTTTCTGATAATATTTTAGTTGTTATAAAAGGAAGGACAAACGTGACGTTATTTATATCTCTAATGAATTTGGAACTGAAATGACGGAATTTGTTGATAGAAGGAATAAACCCAGAGAAAAACCTACTGCAATTTTTAATTACAATAAGCATATGGGGGGTGTCGATCGGCAAGATCAACTAAAATCTTACTACCCCTGTGAAAGAAAATCATTAAGGTGGTACAAGAAGTTGGGCATACATTACATACACTTGATGCTAATGAATTCGTACTTGCTACATAAACAATTTGTTTTACGTCCAATGAGCCTTTATGACTACCGACTGTCAGTTTTGGAAAACCTTTTAAACATTGGGATGAATAACAAGCTGAGGCCGACAATTAAAACAGTTCACATTATTACCAAAATTTTGGCCAAGGAAAAACAGTAAGAAAACGATGTAGAGTGTGCTCTGGCAAGAAAATCCGTAAAATGACGCTTTACCACTGCCAACAATGTACAGAAAAGCGCGGATTAGTAGTAGTTATGTATGTTATGAATTTGAAGTTTTTTTTATTGTTCATCTAGTGTTTAAGTTTTTATTACTTTTTGTTTTGTTTTTAATTGGTTTTACTTAGCTTTCTTAAAATTGTCTTCAATAAACTTTTAAAGTATTAAAAAATATATTGACACGCATGCGTGTCAGTCAGCACATGGCAAACAATTTATACCTAGGTGCGCCCGACACGCATGCGTGACATTGATAAAGAACAACTAAACTCTATATGTAGGCTTCAGTTTAGTACTAAAGCAATTATAAAGCCTAAAATATTAAAATTTTTAGAAAAAAAATGCCGCACCCGGCAACTCATCTATCATAGAAGTCAGCAGCGAAAGTGTTAAGAGATCATCATTTTTTGTGACTTAATTTTGAGATAAAAGAAATATGTAACTATGCTAACGATCTAAGAACTAAGTTTTTAACATAAATTAGTTTTCAGAAATTTTTCGTGCGCCTTGATTAAGCTACAATAAATGTAATGCTTTTTTGTGTAACGTGACGGCATTGACCCAGGCCTAAGGGGTAATGGCGCCACCTACTGAACTGAAATGATAGATCAGACTTATGACTTTATAAGACATGTTCTAAGCAAATATCTTTATTGAAATTTTATTTGGAAACATAAAAAAATAACAGTATAATGAGTGATAAATAAAAACATAACCTAAAACAACCTACTATTCTATTCACAGAAGTCACAAACATAATTTTTAGCACTGTATTTTTCACTGCATTGAGAATGAGCCCATTTCGAGCAAAGTGTACAGCGATACCAAAGTTCAGTGTCTCCAAATTCTCCACAAATTAAACATTTCTCCTTATCGTCACAAAGTTTGTTATTATCAAAATCTTTTGACGATGTTTCATCAAAATCGAATTTTGGTCTAATAGTTTTCTTCATTTTCTTTGTTTTTTTTATTCTTAGAAAGCTCGTCTTCAGATATAAACGTCCTATTTTGTTTCAATTTTTTTGATTTTTTTCCAATATTTATGTTATTTTCTCAACCTGTAAAATTTCGTTTCACTGCTTTCGCTTTTTGCTTTAACTCCCATTTTTCTTTAGCATCTTGCAGGATATCTTTCATTGTTGTCCAAGTCAGGATAATAGAATGTTGCTTTTTATCCTGATCTACTTGTTTAGGATCGGTTCTGTTAGTTAGCATTGGTGAAATGTCGAGAATGCTTTTTGAAAAATCTACTTTTCCTAACGATGTCCCCGGTTGACTACGATTAATAATCTAGATAGCAGTAGCAGTAGCAGGACTTTCAGGAGGATTTTCATTAATAGGTGCCTCATTAGTAGAGGTATCATTGAGTTTTTTAGAATTTTCCTCATTGTCCTCAACAATTATTTGCCCTATGACTGAATGAGCAGAAGCAAAATTTTCTTTACTGAATTTATCTGGTTGAAACCAAAAAATTCCACATGCTTTGAATCCTGCACTGGCCTTTCAAGGGTAGCAATCCTCAAGTAAGCTTTGCTGAATATTTGAGCAACATCATATGGAGTGATTTTTTGATGAAAATTTATTTTCATAAAATTATCACACTCCTTATTGAACGCATTCTTAAGATGCCCGTAGAAAGATACATCTAGGGGCTGAAGCCTGTGCGAGGAATGGGTGGAAGCGACATAACGTGAATGTGGTTTGAACGGCAAAAGTCAAAACATGGCAAAGAAATATGGGTTCTATAATTATCCATTAACAGAAGCACAGGGTCCTCTTCACTTGACTTAGTGGCTCTCTGGAAATATTTCAGCCAATCTAAAAATAAATCTTACTTGGACCACCCATTGTGTGAACATCTATAAATGGCTCCAGGAGGTCCTCCTCGCTGCAACAAAGGTGACATCCGTTTCCTTGGATTGGTCAACTTGGTCTCTTTGTTAAAGTTGTGTTTGATTTGATGTTTTTCAGCCAATTCAAGAGCCAGTCGCCTTAGTTCATTTGTAGTGATGCCATAAAATAATTTTGATATATTAACCACATGCTCTGCTAAGTTTTGTTCTTGCTCTACAGAACAAACGCATTTCCGACCCAATCTTGGCTTACTACCATCGTTTGCCTTTAGCCTATCCCTTAATGTTGTTCGGGGTATGTCAAACATTGTAGCTTTTTTTTTTGCGAGAGACCATTTTGGTGAACTGCTTCAATAGCATTTTTGAGGTTTTCCTTCTTCCACATAGCCTTTTCTGTTGTTCTTTTACGTGATTGTACCATCTGAAAATCACAAAAAATGCGTTGTTAACCTTTAATTTCAATAAGAAAATACGGGGCAATATCGTTATGGCGGCATTATCCCAAAGTAAAGTGATTTTTTATTTTTTTTAATTTAATATTTATTTTACTTATAAAATAAACCCAGTTATAGATTGCCGTGGTATTCTTAAAACCTTATTAAAACGATAACACTATTGTCAAATAATATTGCTTTTCCAGAGCTCTAGTACCTATGGATTACTAATGTAATCCACGCGTGTAGTCACGTAAGAAAATAGAGCGTGTGTTGGAGGTTTAAAAGATCTTAACAAAAACATAAAACGAAGATGCAAAACTGATAAACAACAATACTATCACAATATATCGTCGGTATACTGCGAAAACCAGGTAAATGTCGGAATACCGAAATCGAGAAAAAACGTTTTTAAAGTTTAGTTTTTTATTGTGAATTAAGCAGTCATCTTGTTTTTGATATCAGGTATTCTAGTGAAAGATGCATATATCTGAAATGATATTCTATCATTAGTTTGAAAAAGTTGAGACACCTATCTGACTAATCCTAAATTTAAGTTGGAAACGCACTTACCTGGTTTTACCTGTAAATCTAAATAAATCAATTACTCTTCAAATAACATATTTAACACAAATATAAAAAACCAAGTATATTTTTCAGTTTTGTGATCGAGATATGAGGCTTTTACTAGGTAATAGCAATATTTTAAGGTATTAGTCGTTATTTATGACATTTAACTGGTTTTCCCTGAAAATTTTATTAACAGCTGTGTGTAGTTATAGTTATTATTTATATGAATGATAGGCAGTTTTATAGAAAAAAACAAATTTATTTCGAATATAATAACAATATTATTATTATGAGGCTTCATCGTCCGATTCTGACTAAAAGCAGGCTCTGGCAAGATGTCTGTTACATTATTTCCCGTTTTTAAATTACGATACCACCCGTGATATTCCTCCGGTATCACATAGCTGTACCAAATCTCTCTTTTTTGCTATGCTAATTGGCAAATGTGCATCATAAAGTCGCTTAAGTTCTTCAAGATTACTTGTATTAGTTGATAACTTGGCGTGCTTTTTTCTTGTTGACTGCCGTGCAGTAAAGTGTGTGACAAATTTTTTAAATCATAAAAGTCGTAGTATTTAAATTCTTTACATTTGTGTGGTTCTATACACACTTTTTATCATCAACCTGGATATTTTTAGTTCCTCTTACATTTTGAAAAACAGACAAGTAATCTGGCATCCCATAGATAGATCTGTGTTTTTTAGCGGTTTCGATACT
Organism: Diabrotica undecimpunctata; assembly: GCF_040954645.1. Taxonomy (NCBI): domain Eukaryota; kingdom Metazoa; phylum Arthropoda; class Insecta; order Coleoptera; family Chrysomelidae; genus Diabrotica; species Diabrotica undecimpunctata. The sequence continues at coordinate 42,545,851 of NC_092811.1, read as the reverse complement.
ACTATGCATAAAGTCAACTTCCATATAGGAATGTCCAGAGTCTAAAAATTTGTGTTCAATAATATTTAAATGGTCTAAATAAGAGTAAGGCTGCAATATGCTAATTACGATTCTCTCCTCCGCAGGTATCAGAAAATCAACTTATTTCACTTACATATTGTGGAACACATTTTGATAAGTAGTGGAGATATTTCAGAACTTCCTCGTCTACCGTTAATTTCTGACCAGGCAAAACAGTAAGCTGCATTTGGTAATGCGGCTTCATATACACACAAATTGTAGACATATAATTTTCGAGAATAATATAGTTGTCCAGTCAATCCACTTGGAATATGTAGTACGGCCTGTAGATCGAAAGTAATTGAAACAAAATCACGTTATTCATTAAATCTTTTCTTATCATTTTTTTTAAGATTACGTACATCTTTTCTTTTCTGATGTTCTCTATAACTGTCTTCTAAATCCGATTTGTCAGTTGGATTAGCTATTATCTTTATTACAAACTAAACATTGATCTTTTTTAGCAACAAAAAAGCTTAAATTATAGTCGTTAGAAAATATTCAGTCATTTATAAAAAGTTGGTACATTTTTCTTATACTTAAATTTTTGTCCAAATATCTACGCTTTGAACTTTGGCGAATATAATGTGGGCCCATGGTTGGAAAAGACTCAATATGAGCCTTCACGATTTTTTAGGTTTTACTGCTTGTTTTATTTGGCGGTGTATGCTTGTCTCTTTTATTCGTATCTGCATAACAGCCTAGAATATCAGTTTTTCTTACAACATCTTACGTACGTCTTACAAAAAAATTTCTCACATACCTGTATGACTTGATCATTCAAAGAAAAGTAACACTTTTGGGAAATGCACATGGTTTTTTAAACTTCGACGAACTGCAAAGACTCTCTTTAGTGGCTCCATTTTAATACGTGCAATAAGAAAATGTTTCTGGCCTATATGTTCTAATTTTCAATAATCACGACATAGTCTTTGTCTGTAATCTTTGCTGAAATAACTGGCACCCTTGTAAAAGCACTATAAACAATTAACTGTTTTGTCAATTTTGCTGGTCTATGTTCTTTTTTTTATCTCATAAGGCAAACCCTCAGCACGCCTCCTTTTTGCGACATTTATTACCCAATCTTTGGGGTTAGCTTTTCTCCAACGTTTTAGTGGACGTAGGTCTTTTCATACTTTGTCAAGAAGTAGATTTAATATCCAACTAGCTATTTCAGTTGACACTAAATTGTTCGTGGGTGCACCTATTTTAGTATCTTTTTTCTCATCATTTAGACTATCAAAGACAGCTGTGTGTAAATCACTTCCTAGAGAGAGCGATCCCTCTTCACTTGGCTGATATGTGTGGTTTACATCTAAAAAGTCATTATCAAAAATGGATTCCATTATTGAGACTATATTGTTCTCAGAATCATCAAGAATTGAACTATTGTCTTCAGTTATTCTATCTGTGTTTGTGTTATAAGATCATTTATGAGTTTAGCTTAATAACCATTTTTAAATTTTAACTCAATACGTTTTCAGGTAGAATGAAGTAAGTGTACTTAAAGGTTTTTACTAGTCGATATGAAAGATAAATTTTAATAAATCATACACGTAAAATGTATTAAAGACACTTATCACCTTTTTACTGAATATGGTATGCAGTAGTAGAAATATATTCTTGTCCGGCATAATAATATATGTGGGCTTACTTTTTTTTACATGCAACAGAACTTTAATTTTATGGAAGTAACTAGCGATATATTGTTTTATTTGAAAATGAAAAGTTTATTAGGTGTAACTTATTTGTTTATTACACAAATTATCTGCTGAATGGTAAGTCGTATCATTTATTGGGTTTTACCTGTATATAGAGCGGAAAAAGCTGAGAATTTTGGTATACTCAACTCAATATTTTAAAATTTGTCATTTACCTGGTTTTCGCAGTATGCCGACGATATGCAAAGATATTAAGAGCCATGATTAAAACAATCAGCTAAGAGATCTATTTCAAATAATAATATATGTACATAACAAGAGACAATAAAGTCAGAACTTGGGTCGCTGAAGACCACATAGGAACCGTAAGAATTTCTTTGGAGTAATCGTTTGTGTGATTAATTACTGTGCCCAGATAATTGTAGTTTCCAACTTGTTCTGAAGTTTTATCGTTAATTATCAGGCTTTCATCATTATTTTGGGTTTTTGATATCCTCATAAATTTAGTTTTCTCGATGTTTATTGATAATACATATTCTTGTCCATACTCAACTATCTTGTTTATTAGCGTTTGAAGCCCTTGGTGGTTGTCTGCTATTAACCTTTATTCCTGTTGTTTCTCCCTCAAGAGCTCTTTTCATCTTTTCTTCACAGTATGCATTGGTAGTGACAATACACACCCCTGTCGCACTCCTCTTCTGATATGTATTCGTTAATGCGTATGTATGCCTACTGTTTCTAACATGGATTTGTTATAATTTGAAGGTCATTGTTTTGCTTTGAGGACGCCCATTAGCTCTTTGTGACGGACTTTATCGAAAGTCTTGTTGTAATCTATGAAACAAACGTACATATCTTGGTTAACATCCAAGCATCTCTGGATTAGTACGTTGAATACAAAGAGAGCTTCACGGATACCTACGCTTCTACGGAATCCAAATTGGGTTTCTTCAATATCCATAATAAGTATTTGGTAAATGTGTTTATACATGATTTTTAAAAACAGTTTAGGTGTGCGAGACATCAGGCTTATGGTGCGGTGGTCGGTGTCATCTCTAGCATTTTTCTTTTGTGGGAGACAAATAAATGTTGAGGTCAACCATTTATTCTGTATGTCATCCGACTGATAAATTTCATTGAAGAGCTTTAACCTTTAACTACGGGCGCCCCTCCATTAGTCATAACTACGTGCGCGGTGTATTCTGTACACCACCGACTAAAAACGCAAATTAAAGCCACAACTAGGTATTTTTAGTACATAATATTGTATATAATAAATGTAGGCATATATTTAAGAGAATGTCTTAACATAAAAAATAATACATAACGAAAATATAAAGATTAGCAACAAATATAAGAACAAAAACTTAACCACTTCTTTTTCTCTAAAAATAACCTTCTTGAGATTCTTGTATATTAGCTTAACATTAAAAATATTATAAAACTAGTGTATAAATCTAAAAACTAGGAGTAAATAATCATTCACAAATGAACATATTTGAGAATATGTGTGCTATTCACTTTCGTTTTCTTCCTCGTTTGCGTCTACTAAATTACAATTTGCACAAATTGTAACAGAGTGCTCTTTACAAACCATTCTATTACATTTGTTGCAAGATATTGTTGTAACTCTATTTTTGCTCCTTCCACAACAATGCCACCTCCCCCGTTTTTTTGCTGGTGGTTCTTCATCGTGGTCGTCTTGTACGTTTTTGTATTTCTTCAAGAATATTTTTAAATCCAGAGGTAAACTCTGTATTTCCGCCCTCTCAGAAAGATGAGGTCTTATCAATGCCAATGATAATTCTTTTAGAAAAACTCTTCTATATTTTTGAGGATTGTCGATGTTGGCAGCATTGTACAGGATCTGGCTGTTAATTCCGGCAATATTCAGGAGTTGAAAAAACAATGCCATTAGCCATCTTCGTGTTCTTCGGGATACCGAATAGGTACTGCACATTTTGTCTACAGTGTCTACGCCTCCTTTATGTGAATTAGAGTCTAAAATTATCATTGGTTTTCCTGTTTCGGGATCTACTGTAGAACTACTGTGCATGGTAGATAGGAGAATGACAGCTTTATTTTTTTTGTGTGTAGGATACAATGGTAACTTCTTTTTGAAAACCAAAAGTGGATGATCCAAAAACTCTGGAGGTAGTTCCCTTTTATTTCGTTTAAGTGTGCCAACCATCGTTATCTTTTCCTTCAAAAGGTCAATTGCCAACGGATAACTCGTATACCAATTGTCGCATGTTAAATTACGGTTTTTACCATTCCAAGGTTGAAGCAGGCGATGAGTAATATCCGTTGGTGTGTTAGATTTTTTGTAGGGCCCTTCCGGTTGTTGACCACAATACACCTCAAAATTGGTGACATAAAAGGTCTGCGCGTCACATAACACAAACACTTTTAAGCCATACTTTGCAGGTTTACTTGGAATGTATTGCACAAAGTTGCATCTACCTCTAAAAGGTATCAACATTTCATCGATAGTCATTTCTTCTCCCAAGGAATAGTTGCTGCTACAGTTTTTCATAAACGTATCAAGAGTAAAGCGAATGGCAGCAAGTTTGTCAATTGATTTTCGGTCCTTTCGAGTATCTTTGTTGTCAAACCTAAGAGCAGCAAGCAAAAATAAAAATCGATCTGCGCTCATACAGGCTCAAAAGATTTCTGAGCCGGTACCATCTTTTGTCCACAATTCGAGGAAGTGTGTATGATTTTGTTTTTTAGTCCCTGCAAGAAATAATAATCCTAATAATTCCATGATTTCCTGTTTAGTCGTATCTTTAGCCCGTCTTGGCCGTTCATAATTTAATCGCATTTTTGCAATCTGCAAATTTGTACATTCAACTATATTTTCTATGATTTCATTTGTAAAGAGTTTTTCAAAAGCACTTAGTTCCGTAGTAACATCTCTCGCACAAACTGTTGGCCCAGGAAATATCTTGACAATATTTTTTGAAGGAGTTTTAGTAAATTTGCTAAGAAGAGATTTCTTATACCATTTAGTTTTTCTGTCTTTTGCTATAAAATAATCATTGTCTTCATCAAGATCTGAACTGTTTTCAATGTTACTGTTTGTGTCCGAGTCAATCGTATATTGATTTTCGTCATTCAGATCAACTTCTGATTCAGTGTCGTGCTCCGTTTTTTCTATTAGCTCGTCGTCTGAAGTATCTGGGTCTCCACCAACATCTTCATCAGATTCTTCCTCAAATATAGCTTGAGCCATAGCTCTAAGTTCATCTTCTGAGAGTTTTTGGAGATTTCTTACTGGTACACGATCCCTGCAAAGTAAATATTTTGTAGTACCGCTCGATTTATAAACATTACGAGAAATATATAGAGGCAACGTTTGTAATTTTTATTATTTATTTCTAATTAATATTTCAAAGAGACATGACCGTATTGCTATGGAAGAAAGAACATGAAAAAACAAAACCACAAAAACAACTAGAAGCTCGTTAAATAGTCCAATAATAGGTACTCACAAATAACGGTATATTAAGTTATGAGAAAATGCTAAAATAAAATATTTGATCAAATGTATTATCATAAAACTAGTTTTATTATAATAAAATGAAAGTTTTATTAAAATTTTAATAACAAATTACAAATTCTTTTATTCAAAACGTTGCAAAATGTCTAGCTTTTGTTACATATAAGTCGCTATACATTAATAATGCTATTTGTTAGTAGATAAACGTAATATAAATCTCACAAAATTTACTTACATAACTAGTTGCTTGGTGTACTAAATACACCACTGGTAAACTTCTCCTGAATTTTTCCAACCGTCAGTCTATCTTTGCAGCAATCAATTTTACAACTGTTGAGGTTTATAGCTGACACATCAGAGATAAGTTAGGTAGAGGGACACGTGCGCAACCAGTGCTTATCAGAAATAGCGGCCAATTTAGTGCGACTGGTGTAGTACTGAGTACCCTCATGTACTCATTTTCTACGAGTATTATTTTAAGAACATTAATAGATAGTTGATCTGGCCCCAGGCTTTTTCCATTTCTAATGATTTGACTAATTCATGTAATTGACTAAATTCGGCAATACTCTCCACAATATTACTGGAGGTGGGATTTGTGTTTTTCTAGTTTTTTTCTTCTCTTTGTTGGACATTCCATTTTAGGTTTTTGAAGTTTTTGACACGTGTCCACTGTGTCTACTCAGCTAATTTCTCCACGTCAGTAAGACTTGTGCCTGGAACATGAAAAGTAGGGCCGTTAAATTGTTTTTATGTTATCAAAAGCGTTGTATTTTCAAAGAAGAAAATAGCAAAAAAACGATATTTTTTAATATCTCATGGACGATGCGCGACTGGATTATGCCAATATATATATATATATATATATATATATATATATATATATATATATATATATATATATATATATATATATATATATGTATATATATATATATATATATATATATATATATATATATATATTTCTTTCTTTGCTTTATTTTAAATCTGACCCCTCAAGGAAAGATATACGCGGTATAGCAAAACGGGATAAAATATTTTTGTTTTTTTTTTAATTTCAAAAACAACCAATTTTTTTAAACTTTACGACCAATGCGCGACCGGAAGATATCAACCAATTTGAAAAATTATTTTTGTAATTTTAAACTCTATCCTAGTAGTAACTTTTCTGCGGTATAGCAATATGAAATAAAAAAAACGTTTTTTCGGCCCACCCTAATATACATAAATAAATATGAATTTTTCGTTAACAAAAGCTGTAATAGTATTCGTAAACCCTGATTTTAAAGATACGTGAACCAGAAGAAGAGGAATAAAAAGTATACCACTATGTACATTATTCTGATCAACAAAATGAATCAAGTATATTATATTTAGATAGCTCAAAATTAATATCCTAAAATGAATAACCCAATTATAGCAGTACCATTATATCTGCAAATTATCAGAATTATTGAAACTTCTAGTATTGTTTAATTACAATTACATCGTACATAGTATTTATTCAAATTAAACGGCGATCTCCATCAAGGATGAACCCTATAATCCAATATAATTCTACATTAAAATTGATGGAATCAAAATTTTAGAGTAGAATCGTTAGGAAATATTTTCCAATTTAGAAATTTCGTCTGTCCGGAGAGCCGTTGTGCAACGGCCAAATATACCATTCCACGGTCTGTCTGATTAATAATGGTTTCCATCGAACGGCACGCTATAGGTAATTGATTGCGTTACCATCGCATCAACTAAATAATATTAATTCACCTAATTAACCATTTGGCGTCGGGTCGCCGTATTTAATAACCAATTTGACCAATGATTGATTTATGCTGATCCCACCTTTGCATGTCCATTCTGCAAAATGGCTGTTTGACATGACCGGCATGACTCTCTCGACTGGTCTGTCTTTGTCTGCTTCGTCGGCTTACGTCCGACTGATTATGCCTTGTGCATGCTCGCTGATGCGTACCTGATCTGCTCGATGATTTAATAACTGAACTGTGCATTACATTGTTCTACTAACGGAATTCTATTAGCTGCAGGAAAGCCACGTCGCCCCGTACGGTGAAGACATGTCGATTGCGATAAAATAAATAGGGTTGTTAAATTAAAACCAAAATTGTTAGTACAAGTCAATGAGAAAATATTTTATATGAAGAAAAATTGTAAATATTTTGTTGCCTACGAATATAATCAAAACAGATTCATTTCATTATTATGAGTTCCAGGTTAACCAATTTGCCAAAACTGGTAACATTCTATGAGACTAAAAAAATTAATATAACATTGCTTAATTCATATTTAAACTGTTTTATAATCATTATTTAATATTTTTTAGAATTAGACGGTATATTTTTTACGAATTTATTTTGTGTATTATCCATTATACAGCGTGTTAGCAACTAGGTACGACAAACTTCAGGGGGTAATTCTACATTAAAAAATAATGACTGTTTGCTGTACGCGTATGTCTGCAAGTGCTTTGTTTCCAAGATGCAAATTAATAAAGTTTTTCTTACAAACTGACGATTGATTTATTTCTCTGAAACTGGTTGATATAAATAAAATTTAATAGGTTTTCATCATTCTTAACCCTGCAGTGGTGGCGCTAAGTCTCTCAGACACAAGCATCGTACTAGACGGTATAAAAAGAGTGGGGTTTAAACTATGAACTTCGTGCTTTTGGTACCTTACTAAGATTTATTATTGGATCGATCGTCGAGCCGAGAACTTTTGCCAGATTTGTATCTTTATTGTTATAGCTTATTTAGGTTCATTAGACTTGGCGCCACCACTTAAGTAACTCAAGTGACTGTTGTTTTATTTATTTTAATTTATTTTTATTATTTTCGTTTCTTGATCTTTATAGATGAAAAACTTGAGGTATTTCGGGAAAGATGCGGTTTTAAACAGTATATTGCCTCCAAACCGAACAAATATGAATTAAAAATCTTTGCCTTAGTTGATGCAAAAACTCATGGACGTATAAATAAAGTATACTATGCTAATTCTTTTTTTTTTTTTCAGGTATGTGACTGAAAATATAGGATAAAATGTTGTACGAAGTAAGTTATAAATAAAAGTATTTAATTGTTTAACCCTTTCAGTAACCTTTAAGTGTACAAATGGACACTGCATTTCTGAAATTTCCATCTTGCTTATCTTGTGCAACCAGGGTTTTTGATCCTTTATGGTAATGGTAGCTGTAAGTGCGCTGAAAAACGTCCAATATTATTAAATTGCACCTCAGTAAGAGGTCTAATTTCAATGTTTTGGCATTTTGTAGCTAGTACTGGACTATAGGTGCTGCTTACAGGTCTTACCCGTATTCGTTTATTGACAGAGTTGACTTTTATGTGGGCTTCATCAACTTTTATAGTGTAAATGGTCCATAATACCTTTTTGCGAAATTCCTAAAGTATGCATGTCTCGTTTATACTTTAACCAAGAGTTTGTTATGGCCATGCCAATTGCATGGAAGATTAGTCCAACAGTCCACCTTCGGCAAGAACTTTTTATTCTGTAAAACACAATAAGGGCATCTGTTTTATCTATGTCACCCATGGACTTATACTTTTGTATAACTTTGGGTAGAATTACATCAATGAAATATTTTGTGTTTTCGTTTCGACATTTTACAACATCTTCTTACCAACCTCAACCTGTACCATTATCACTGGCTTGTTATCTAACCATCTAGTTACTCAAATTCCATCTGAAGAGATAATTTGTTCCGTTAATCCTCTCTTGTTTTTTGAACAATAATTTATGGTAAATAATAATCAGTTAGAGGTCGTTTAGAAAATCTACTTATCCTAGCAGTTCCAGCAACAAGTATTGATTTTTGGTTGGTTTAATTTAAAAGATAATAGCTCAGTTATAATCGTCACCGAACAATGCATGCTTATTATATTAGTTTCAAGTCCTTTTAAAAATTTCAGTACGATAACTTCACCCTCTCCAGACTTCAAATTTGAAGGTTCTATTGTAACGAATTTATTTTGCCTACCATAGGGTAAGATTATGGTAAGGGGTAGAAAATTGGGGACTGAAATTATTGGGGTGGAGATAGGGCAAGCAAAATAATCGATACTTGTGCGAACGGCACTCAGGGTTTGTTAGGAGAGCTGAGGTCGTGGATAAGTAAATGACAAGGGGTTTGGATTGGGGAAACTACAAAAATATGAATTAAAAGGTCATGAATCTCTTGGGACAAACAAAACAAAAGGAAACAGAAAACACCTCTAGTAATTTAAAAAGGACGCCACTTCGAGGTACCTAATTATAACTATTACAACAGCTAGTTGTAACTATCGAAATAATTATTAAAAATGAAAAACATATCTTTTTCAAATGATCTCAAAAAAGGGTTAGAGAGTTAGTCAAGATAAACAAACAAAATGGTTTACAAAAAATTAAACATTTATTGTGTCTCACCACAAATAGTTTCAAAATACAGATAATACATAAAGACAGTCACAAAAGTAAATATAAAAATAACAAAGAAAAACTTACATGTGTTCTATTCATTTACAAACTCGGGAGATGCTACAAAAACTTACAAATGTTACTGGACTATAAACTGTGACAAATAAAAAATTATCTTTTTAAATAATGAAAGCAACTATTATTTTTAAAAAAAAATGTCTATCTTGACTTTTACGGTAAAATTTAATACAAAAAGTTACCTTAAATTTCACTAAATTTCACTCTGCATGTCTGGAGTCGAGAACTGGAATTATACTGGGGGCAGATCCGGGATGACGACCAGGGATAAGAAGATGAGGGCGGAAGTCAGCACCGGCTGAACACAAACCTTAAAAACTCGTCTCCTTCAAAGACTGGAACGGGCACAGCACAATGGCAACATGAGGCCATCTTCAAAAACTGTTGTAAAACCAAGCATTTAACTGCTACTGCATACTATATTTCCATGACAAGGAACAAAACAGGAAACAATACAAATTTAAAGAAACATTTTAGACTTAGGGAGAGCGCCCACCAAACTGGCGTGGCAAGTGGCAAGTAGCAAGTAGCACGCGTCTAGCATGTTACTTAAAATGTAACCAATGAAAACGAATGATTTAGCATACACCAAAATGACAGTGACGTCATTCATTCTAATCATTCGCTTGCATTTATTACATTTTAAATAACATGCTAGATGCGTGCTACTTGCTACTTGCCACTTGCCATGCCAGTTTGGTGGGCTCTCTCCCTTACATTATAAGCGACTCTAGCCGACAGCCGCTTTAGCGAGAGTGATCTAATAATCTTTTAAATTCATTCGCTTAACTTAGCATAAACAAAATATATCATCTTCTTCTTCTTCAAGTGCCCTGTCCGTTGCGAACGTTGGCTATTAACATGGCAATTCTGATCTTGTTTGCGGCGCTTCTGAATAGTTCGACCGATGTGAGCCCCAACCACTTCCTCAGATTTTGGAGCCACGAGTGTCTTCTCCTGCCTGGCCCTCGCTTACTGTCTATTTTTCCCTGGACAATCAATTTCAGTAGACGGTACTTATCGTGTCTCAATATGTGGCCTAGATATTCAAGCTTTCTTTGTTTAATTGTATTCACGATTTCTTTCTCCTTTCCGATTCTTTGGATTACCTCTATGTTGGTGACATGTTCGGTCCAGGATATACGAAGAATGCGTCGGTACACCCACATTTAGAATGCTTCTAGTTTTCTAGTGAGCGTCTCCGTCAGCGTCCAGGCCTCCACACCATACAGTAAGATCGGAAAAATGTAGCATTTAACTAGACGTAGTTTTAGGAGAAGAGACAAATCCCTGCTTATGAGGAGCTTTTTCATATTGCTAAATGCTCCCATTTTGCATTTACGTTGGTGCCAAGGTACACATAAGATTCTACATGGTCAATTAGTATGTTACTTATCCGTAACTGTCGAGCAGGCTGTTGCTTCCTGCTTATCAGCATCCACTTTGTCTTCTTGAAGTTGAGGCTCAGGCCGTACTAACTGAATAAACTCTTTCCATTACCTGCTGTAATTCGTCTATGGTACTGGCAAGGATCACCGTGTCGTCGGCATATCTTATATTGTTCGTTAACTCGCCGTTTATTTTTATGCCCTCATTTGCATTTTCCATACATTTATTAAATATTTCTTCGGAATAAATATTGAATAGGAGTGGGGATAATATACAACCCTGACGGACACCTCTTTTGATCTGCACACTTTTAGTGAGTTCGTTACCAATTTTTGCTCTTGCTGTTTGACCCCGGTATAGGTTTGCCACAATTCGAATGTCCTTGTCGTCAATACCTGTCTTTCGCAGAATATCTATCAATTGTTCATGATTGACATTGTCAAATGCTTTTCTAAAATCCACAAAGCACAGATACACGTCCTTATCAACGTCTCTACACCGCTGTATAAGAACCTGGAGAGCGAAAATTGCTTCTCTAGTTCCAAGTGCTTTCCGAAAGCCAAACTGCGATCTATTAATATTTAACTCACATTTATCATATATTCTTCTATGAATGATCTTAGTGAACGCTTTAGTGACATGATTAATCAAGCTTATAAGCCGGTAGTCATCACAGATCTGGGCATTTGGTTTCTTCGGGATTGTAATAAATGTTGACTACAGCCAGTTCTCCGGGATTTTACCGCTATTATATATGTTGTTAAAAAGTTCAACTAGATTATCAAGGAACTGTTTGTCTGATTTACATAGGATCTTTAATATTTCGCAGGGTACATTGTCCGGACCTGCTGACTTATTGTTTTTTAGTGCTGCAATGGCATCTTCTATCTCCGATTTAAGGATTGAAGGTCCTGTTTCTCCTTCTCCATATAGGTGATCATCAGTCCTGTCAGATGCAAATAATTTTTCTATGTATGATTTCCATGTTTCTAAGATCGTTGATGGCTCCGAGATAAGATTTCCATTGCCATCTTTTATGCTGTTGGGTGACTTATTGAATTTACTCTTGTTTGTCATTGATTTTATTTTTTTGTGCATATTGTAATTGTCGTATTTTCGTTCGTATTGTTCTATTTCCCTGCATTCGTTGGAAAACCATTTTTCTTTGGCTTCTCGAATTTTCGTTCTTATGATGTTGTGGATCTGCTGGTATTTTTTTTTCATTTTTATTCTTGAATTTACGTCTTTCATCCATCATATCCATTATCTCATCAGACATCCATTCTTTCTTCTTCCGTCTGTCATGCTTTAGTAGAGTCGAGCATGTTGTTTGGATTGCTTCCCTCGATTTATCCCATGTCTCTATTATGTCCGACGTGTTCTCGTTAATGTCGTTTATTTTCTTTCCTAGTTGTTCTCGTACTTTTATTTCGGTTTTTGGGTTAGTGAGTTTCTTAATATCAATTGTGTTTAAATTAGATCTTTTCTCGAGCCGTTTTACTCTCATGACCATTCTGCATACCAACAGATTGTGGTCCGTAGGAATATCGGCACCTGGGTACGTTTTTGATGATTTTATCATGTTTTTATATCTTGTTGGTACTGCTATATAATCTATCTGACTCCTTATGATGTTGTCAGGTGAGTCAGCGGGGGATTTCCATGTGTAAAGTCGACGTTTGGGGAGCTTGAAGAGTGTATTACTTAATAGCAGGTTATATTCCTGGTAGAAGCATATAAGTCTATCACCTCTATCGTTTTTCTCTCCTAGGCCGAAATTAAAACATATAAACTGGAATATTTATTTGAAACGCAGAATATTTAGCGGTTTCGATCAAAGAAAAAAAATACCCACGAAATATAAACGACTCTAAAAATGGTTTATTTTACTGGGCGACGCCAAGATGAATTGGAAGAATTCGGTGTTTTAATTTGTACAAATGGTAAATGAAATACACTAAGATTATTCTTTGATATTTAACAAATACGAGGGGATTTCAATACATATCCAAAGGTTTTTCAAATGCTACACTATTACTATGGTACTAGCTTGATTGATTAGAAAATTGAAAATCAATCCACTTTAACTACCCAATAAATACAATTATAATTCCCATGGATTGGGCTTGTTTTTGATGTATTGTTTTAAAAACAATCTTCCTTTGAAGGACATTATTTTGTTCGTCCATGCAAAGATTTGTTTCTATCTTCAGTTCTCTACATCGCTTTGGGAATGGTTCAAAAACTGGTCGAACATTTTACAGTTTGCCGTTGCTCTGTCTAGGTTCTAGATTTTCAACACAATGTATGTGGGTGCGAAGTTTAAAAAAATTGAATTCAAAGTCATTGTGTCTTTAAAAATATAAATTTTTAAATATTTGCGTACAGTCTTAACCCGGCGTCACATACGTGGATTTTTCTGTCATTAGTACATATGTGGGGTGCAAACCTCAATTTCTAAGAAAATCAGAATTTTTTCTGGCAGTTTTTTTATATGTTTTCTTATTTCATGGTTTGAAGTGATCATCTAAGGAGTATTTAAGCAAAAAAGAAATAATCAGAACACCTTTATTCAAAAGAAATTAAAAATAAACTAATAATAGACAATTCTCCATAAGCAAAAACCACAACTTAACTGAACAATCTTACCAAAAAATATAAACATCATATGATCAAAAATACAATAGTAAATGAAAATCTAATAGTAAGATAATACAAGGAAAAACTCTGCTCGGTTGTACAGTGACAGAAAAAAAATTAATCGCTATTTGAATTCATGCAATTTTGACAACTTATGACAGGATGCTCCAGGCACAGTAATGATTCACAGTTTGAACAGAAATATTTAGTTTTCCGATCTCGGCTTCTTGGACATACTGAACATCTTCCCATGAGTTTTGGAATCTTGGCAGGTGGCACTGCAGGGGCATCTTGGCCAAAATGTGCAATGTTTTGACGAATACTCCTTGGTATTCTTGGATTATTTTTTCTTTCAGATATGTGGTTCTGGATCAATTCAAAGCCCAACATTTTGATAAACAATCTTCTGGCAAGTTTGAAATCTTAATTGTTTTCTCTGTATATCACCAAAGCATTTATGGCGGCTGTATTCAAGAGAGAAAACACAATCGTAAGAGGCCATCTCCGTGAGTTTCTAGATACGTTATATGATGCAGACAGTTCATCCACTACATCTACTCCACTTTTAGTAAAGTTGTAGAAGCTTATTATTTCTGGTAAATTTTTATCGCCAGTTGCTTCATCAATAGCTCCATCATGGTGCATGGTGGACAACAGTAGGACGTTTTTATTTTTTTTTTCGGCACATACGATAAAAGTGTAATATCTTTCTGAAAGCCAAATAAAGATGTCATTTGTTCTCTGTTCTGGACTGTCAAAAATTGTGCTGGGATGCATCGTTTGTTCTTTCTCAGCGTGCCTACTGACGTAAGTTTATGGTCGTTCAGCAATTTTATCATTAATTCATAACTAGTGTACCAGTTGTCAAAGGTAACATTTCGGTTGAAACCAGAAATAGGTTGTATTAGCCTCTCTACTATATCTATTGGGGAATTACTAACACTGTAGTTCTGGCTGTTTTCCTGTATACACTTCCAAATTTAAAACGTAGTACGAACGGGCATCAACTAGGGCTTGCACTTCGATCCCATACTTTGCAGGCTTGTTGGGCAAGTACTGTTTGAAAGCACATCTTCCACGAAAAGACTCCAACTTCTCATCTATCGTCACATATTGAGAAGGAGTGTAGGCCTGCTTACAATTATCAATAAATTTGTCCAGAATTCCACGAACTGGAGCTAATTTGTCAATCTCCAATCTGTCTTTACGATTCTCGATGTTATCGAACCGAAGACAGACCGTCAGGAATTGAAAACGATTTATAGACATCGTATTGCGGAATATATCGACACCAGTCCCATCTGTTTGCCATAAGTCTCTCAAATTCTGACGATTATAATGAAACATACCTGCTAAATAAAGAAGTCCGATAAATGCTTTAATTTCACATTCATTGGTTGGTTTCACCATGTATTTATTTTGATATGCAATTGATTTTTGTTGAATTTTGAGATTGGTCCAGCGCACTATGTCTTCGATCATTTGTCGGTCAAAAAACAATTGCCAACAATCTAAAGCACAATTAGCATTTTTTGCATAATGCTTCACACCCGGCAAATGAGTAATAATGTTCTCTGATCTTGTTCGAACCCGTTTATTATTTAAAGCAAGTTTGTTCCATTGTGTTCCGTCTTTTCCGAGATACATTTCTTCGTTTCTTAGAGGTCCGTCAGTGCTTTTATTTTCCGTCTCATTCTGAAGTTCTGTTTTTGATGTCTCCATGTCTGAATCTCCGTCAGAAACTACATCTTCTATTGCGATATCCTGCTCCGAGTCGGTGTTGTGGTCGCTTTCAGAGATATGGTCAATATCGTCATCGCTTCCCGATTCGATGGCACCGTCATCAATTTCAGCCCATAGAGCTTCAAGCTTTACTTCAAGATTTACTTATTAATCTTCTTAAAATATTTCCTGCTTTCACAGATACAGTAATGAATATTAATATGTCAAAATTCTGATAAATTAAAAATATACTGGCCCAAATTATCCTGTTCGTTTCAGCACAACTAATTATAATTTGGGTCTGCTGATATTCATGGTCACTTACAAACTGCAAACTAAAAACAACTGCACTATTATATTAACTTCTTTAGGACAGTAAGCTGACTATATTTTAATAAAAATATTCAAAACTCAATAATTTCAGTGAAAACCTCCCGTGGTGCATATATTAAGTCAGACTATAACCCACTTTTCGCCAAGTTTCGTCTGAAATTTAAAAAAATCCACATCCTAATCATATAAAATACGATCTCAAACAACTAAGAGATGATGACATAAATCAAGAAGTTCGGGAATATCTGAAGAACAACATATCTAAGTCAGAAGTAGTTAATGATGTTGACACAGAAATAAACCACTTAGACAACATTGGGAAGGAAATACTAGACCAATGCCTGCGATCGAAAAAGACAGAAAAGAAAAAACCATGGATGACCAACGGTATATTACATATGATGGACAGAAGAAGAGAATCCAAGCGGAAAAACTAGGTTGCATATCAATTTCTAGACAAAGAGATAAAAAAAGCTGTCAGAGAAGCTAAAAATAGAAATCTGGAAGAACAGTGTGAAGAAATCGAGATATTGGAACGTAAACACGATTCCTTCAACCTCCACAAGAAGATCAAAGAAGCAGCAGGCATCTATAAATCAAAAAGGCCGGGACACTTAACAGACACTCAAGGAAATCCAATAGTTGGTATTGAAGAAACAAAAACAACATGGATGAACTATGTGACAACAACATTTGAAGACGATAGGAATGTCACCATCACACAAAATAAAAATGACGATACCGGACCACCTATTCTCGAAGCGGAAGTAGAAGCTGCTATAAACAACATTAAGGAGGGAAAAGCCGCAGGACCAGATGAGCTTTACTTAGAATTTGTGAAAATTATGGATAAAGACGAAGTAAAAAGACTTAACCTTGATCTTCAACAATATATACCAAAGTGGAAAAATACCCCAACGGTGGCTAAGATCAACTTTTATACCAATCCCTAAAAAACCCAACGCCAAAAAATGTGAAAATTATCGAATAATAAGCCTTATGAGCCATCTCCCGAAAACTTTTAAAAAAATTGTACATAAAAGAATATATAAAAAGTGTGAAGAACACATGACAAACACACAATTCGGCTTTAGTGGTGCATTGGGTACTCGAGAGGCACTTTTTGCAATACAAGTTCTCTTTTAAAGATGTAGAGACGTGAATTGTGATGTTTTGTTGATTACCAGAAAGCGTTCGATAGAATAAAACATGACGAACTGATGAAAATATTAAATTCAATTGATCTAGACAGCAGAGATCGTCGTATAATAAACAATATCTATTACGAACAAACGGCAGCTCTTAGAGTTGGGAATCAGTTAACAGACGACATAAAGATAAAAAGAGGTGTACGACGGGGATGTATATTGTCCCCATTATTGGTCAATACATATTCAGAGCACACTTTGAACCTAGCTAACGGACACAGACGAGGGAATACTTAAACGGAGAACGATTGAACAATATCAGATACGCTGATGATACTGTGATTTTTGCAGACAGTCTTGAAGGTCTGCAGACACTTGTCTCCAGGGTGGCAGAAGTAAGTAGCAGATTTGGGCTTGATTTTAACATCAAAAAAACCAAATACATGATTATAAGCAAAAATAGGATACCACCTGGTCAATTACTAGTTAACCAACAACCTATAACACAAATCACTAACTTTTGTTATGGGTCTTAAATTAAGATAAGAATTGAGAAGGCAAGATCAGGTTTTGTCAAAATGAGTCACGATATATAATTGGAAATAAAAGTTCGTTTACTAAAATGCTACGTATTCTCCGTTCTTTTATATGGCGTGGAGTCATGGACCTTAACTGAAGCATCACTGAAGAGACTCAAAGCATTTGAGATGTGGTGGTATAGACGCATGTTAAGGATTTCCTGGATAGACAGAGTTACCAACGAAGAAGTACTACATAGAATGGGTAAAGAGCGCAAACTAGTCGTAACCATAAAACGTCTCAAACTAGAAACCCCGGGCCATATAATGCGCAATGAACAACGATATGACCTACTTCGGACCATACTTCAAGCTAAAGTGCATGGTAAAAGAGGTCCAGGACGAAGAAGAATATCCTGGCTGCATAACCTGCGAAAATGGTTTAACTTAACCACTACCGGACTTTTCAGGGCAGCAGTCAACAAAGTCAGAATAGCCATGTTAGTGTCCAACATCCGTAATGGATAGGCACCATAAGAAGAAGAAGGACAGTAAGGTTCAATACTGAAATTTGCATTCTAACGTTTATAACCTAAAATTTAAAAGGAAAATTTCCAGTGGTTGGCTGTATACCATAGTTCATAGTATCAAATACTCCAACAAATTTAAACCTGTCAGGATGGTGGAAAAGAAAAAGAAAATTGTCGCACATACAACTGACCGATATATGTACCACCATGTTAACTCGTCTCCAAAGACCAGTGTATGATTAATTAGTAAAAAATTTTAAAATAAAATTGGCAGGTAAACAACTATCGGATATATGGTGAGTTACTAATTTGCCACAAAGACGAGTGTCCTTTGCGCACAATACAGCTTTTTTTAATTTCAGACATGAATATCAAGTGAAAAAATCCACATTCATATCAGCGGATGTATCCAGATTAAGGAAAAGCATTTTCCTTCATTTGTTCCAGCAACCAAGAGGACAAAACTGCCTCAGAAGATGTGTTGTATGTTGCATACAAAAAAAAAACGGACAAAAAATGCGAGGTATCGAGATACATGTGAAAAGAATGTTATGTAGGTTTGTGTGTGGTTCCATGCTTGGAGACCATACTAAAGAATATTAAATGCACTTTTCTGCCAAAAAATTAAAAAAAAATGTTGTTGTTTTAACGTTGTTTAATAAAATATGTTTAATAAAAAATGGCTATATCTAATTTTCGTAAATCGAAAATTAGATATAGCCATTCTCTCTGAGACCAAGAAAAAAGGAAATGGAAGCGAAAAATTAAAAGACTATGTACATTTCTTCTCAGGAGTGGGAAAGGATCAAAGAGCAAGAGCAGGGATATCAATATTTGTACACAAGAAATTTGAAAAATATATTAAATCTTGGGAAGCATACAACGAACGTTTTATTAAAGTGACGGTTCTCCTAAGAGAAACACAAATAACAATTCTGGGGGTATATGCCGTAAATGATGACTACTCAGTGCAAGAAAAGGAAGCTTTTGAAGAAGACTTTAGAAAGATCCTGAACGAAATTCCTAACAGCCATGAGATTATATGCGGAGGAGACCTGAATGCCAGAGTAGGAAAACAAGTTCAAAGTAAAGTGGTAGACATGCATGGAAAAGAAACTGTTAACAACAACGGAGAAAGACTCATAAATATATGCCAACAATATGAGTTAAAGATTTTGAATGGTTTTTTCGCCCACAAGAACATACATAAATACACCTGGTATCAGCACACAAGAGGTCTAAAATCGATAATAGATTATTTTATAACAAGACAACAAACTAAGTTAAGAGTACAGGACGTAAAGGTGAATAGAGGAGCAGAGTGCGGCTCGGACCACTGCCTGGTAATAGAAAAAATATATACACCATTCGTAGACAGGAACCACACAGACATCAACAAAGAACACAGAGAAAAAATAGAGAGAACCACGTACACCTTAGATAATCTAGATACCGAGAGCACACAGTTACTTTACTCCTGGAGACTAAAACAAAAACTACAGGAATCACACAGATCAACGACGGATGAATACGAACATATAAAAAACTGCATGAAAGACGCAGCGCTAGAAGCCTTAGGGCCACAGGTACGAAGAGTAGATAAACCATATTGGTGGGATAAAGAAGTGGAAGAAAAGATAAAAAGAAAGAAGGAAGTATATCTACAGTTATTACAACAGGGAGACGAACATACAAAACAACAATATAAAAACTTGAATAAAGAAGTCAAACGAGAAGTGGTTAAAAAGAAAAATAGTACATGGGAACAAAAATGCCATTACCTAGACAACTATATAGGAGGGACAAAGAGCTCTGAAGCCTGGAGAACTATAAAAACGATGAGAACAACGACAAAAAACCAAGTCATAATAAATAGAATACCAGAGAACACATGGGTAGAGCATTTTGAGAACTTATTAACAGAGAGAAGAGAAAGGTTTAAACAGACAAATGAACAAGTGGAAGTAGAAGGAAGAATCGAAATATCAATAGAACAAGTGAATGAAGCAGTTAAGGGAATGAAATTAAAAAAATCTCCAGGCCCAGGCGGAATACATCCAGAGTTGATTAGGTATGGATCATCAAAACTGTTTGAGATGATCCGAAAATTATTCGAAAGATGCTTAAACGGAGAAGAAGTTCCAGAAGAATGGAGACAATCGTATATCTCTCCAATACACAAGAAAGGCACAAAGATGGATCCTAAAAGCTATAGAGGGATCGCAGTGATTGCTACTATAGGCCGACTATACTCAAAAGTACTACGAAACCTGATAGAAAATGATATTAAAGACAAACAACCCGAAGAACAAGCGGGATTTAGGGCCGGACGCTCCACTATGGATAATATCTTCACATTAAAAATTGCAATGGAAAAACGAGTGCAGAGAAATAGAGAAACTTATATAGCTTTAATATATTTGGAAAAAGCATATGACAATGTACCGATCTCCCAACTATGGATAGAAATGGGTAACTTGAAAATAAACCCAATTCTTATTAACGCCACTCAAAAATATTACGAACAAAACTTTGCAAGAATTAAAATGGGACAAGAAATCACCTCTCCTTTTCAAACAACAAAAGGACTAAGACAAGGCTGCTGTCTGTCACCCACCTGATTTAAAATCTATTTGGACAGATCGTTAGTGAAATGGGTAAAAAAATGTAGAAACATGGGAATAACGGTGGAAGAAAACAAGCTATATACACTTTTCTTTGCGGATAACCAGGTAGTAATTGCCGAAGACAGCTACGATCTTAGCTATATGGTAAGAAAACTACAAGAAGAATATGAGGTGGCAGGTCTAAACATGAATATCACAAAATGTGAATATCTCTCAGTGGGAACAGATGAAATATGTGACCTAGTCTTGGAAGACGACAAAATCAAAGGCGTGCAATCCTGCAAATATTTGGGGGTCATTTTCAACAAGAAGGACAATAGCCCAGATGAAATCAGGGAAAGAATAAACAAGGGCAGAGCAGCGACCCGTGCCTTAAACTCTTTTCTCTGGCAAAAAACAATTCGACGAGAAACCAAAAAACACATTTACGGTAGTATAGTCCAAAGTATTACACTTTACGGTTCGGAAGTATGGGACGTCACCAAAGCTAATAGAAACAAACTTATGACGACAGAAATGGATTATCTGAGACGAAGCTGCGGTAGATCGAAACTGGAGAGAGTTAGAAACGAACAAATAAGAAACGAAATGAAAATGGAGAGAAATATCAATGATTACATAGAAAGAAAAAAATTAATCTGGTTCGGACATGTTAAAAGAATGCCAGAGTACAGATGGCCTAGGAGAGTACTGGAATGGATCCCTCCTGAAAGAAGAAAGAGAGGACGACCACGTAGAAGTTGGCGCAACGATATTGATGAAGCAATAGCGGCAAGAGACTTAGAAGAGGCAACTGCATATGACAGAAAAAGATGGAAATTGGGGGCGGAGAAGCGGCGAGAGCCGTAATAAATCCGCTATTATATATATAATAAAATTTGAAAGATATATATATATATATATATATATATATATATATATATATATATATATATATATATATATATATATATATATATATATATATATATATATATATATATATATATATATCCTAAATAAAATCATTTAAATTTTCATTCTTATAGTTGTAAGTATTAAAATATTCATTTTGTTTACATATAATCATTAATTATTCTAATAAATTTACAGTTTTCTCCTGAAGAAGTCACAAAATCGTGACGAAATATTGAGACTGAACAAATAGAGTTTTATTTCCTGCTAGAGCTTTTAATTGTGTTTACAATTATTATCAAGAGCTGCTAAAAAATACAAAATATCTTACAAAGTTGAACTAGAAAAAAAATTGTTAACTGACCAAATAAAATTAGTTTGGTTAATAAAATTGCTGCTTTGCTGCTAACTATTTCAAAAAGAATTATTATAAAAATGTTCTTACCAGTCCATACAGTTAGCTCATTTTATGGTAAAATTGTCAGTTAGTGTTTTTCGCAGTAATATGACGATATGACGGGGTTTTTGCCTTTTCATCAATTAGGTATTTATCATAAAAAATTTTATGTTTTCTTTACGATTGAAAGAAGCTGTACTTTAAGCATATTATGTTCATCAAATTTTATATTTTTGAAGGGGGGCCAATTCTGAAGATTGCTTTTTTTAGATGCACTTGTTGGTATTTTCTCCATTTTACCAGAATGATACGGTGCGTTTTCAAGAACAATAATATATTTGTCTTGTAATATTAGTAAGACATTGGAAATTTTCACCAATTTTCAAAATATTGACATGTCTCTGGATCTGTCCATCTCTCCATGGTAATCACCAGACTTATTCGACTCAAATGCACAGTAGACATTTGAAAAAAAAAACCATTCTCTCTTGTTGTTGATCCTGTTTGTTGAACTTGTTTTTGATCCATTATAAAGTTAATCGTTGTAGATATAGATATAATTTAGCATGATATATTAAACTAAGGTTGTAACTGATCAAATTTTGGGCCCCAAACATTTTTAGATAACAAAAAACGCACGAATTTATTATGCCAATAACTATATCAATCATTTAGGTATATAAACAGTTATTGGCCGACCGGCCAATTACTGTGATAAATTTCTAAAATAAATTTTCAGATAGAATTTGTTTTCCATAAAAATAGGTACTCTAAATTACATTATTCTTATTGTTATCTTTAAATATTCTAAGAGTAAACAGTCGTTGGCCGTAGGCTAATTACTATATTTTAATGTGGCCAATCACTATCGCAATGCTTTTTTTTCAGTTATAACATGCCAAAGGTCTGTGAAGGTTTTTCTTACGGAAAAAAATATAAAGAAGAAGATATAATTAAGGCTCTAGAGCCTATTGGAAATGGTATGAGTCAAAGAGAAGCTTCCAAGTTATATCAGATTCCTCGAGCAACACTTCAGTTCCGGTCAAGTGTCAGATTTAATAATAAACTTTCTCTTGGACCTAACCCAGTATTAACTTTAGAAGAAGAAGCAGTTCTAGAAAGATGGATTTTGACCTCATACAAGAAAGGATTTCCTCGTAGAATGGAAGACTAAGAACCGCAGAAGAAATAGTAGCCGAAGCAGACATAAGAAACTGGTTTACTAATGTAGAAGACTATTTAAAGGAAAAACAATTATTTGAGATTCTTGAAGATCCCAGCAGAATCTACAATCGAGACGAAACCTGTTTTTGGCTTTGCCCAAAGAACAAATAAGTTCTTGCACCAAGAGGAGCGAAAAACGTTAATGAAATACAACATCATTCAAAAAAAAATATCACAGTGATGTTTACATTATTAGCTTGTGGTGTTGTGACCCCACCTATGATTATCTATGCTTACAAAAGACTGCCAGCTGAAATTGTTCAATCTGTACCTGACACCTGGGGAATTGGATGCAGTGATAATGGTTGGATGAAAAATCAGCTGTTCTACGAATATATAGGAAACATTCTTTATCCTTACTTAAACAAAAATAACATCAAATTTCCAATATTAACCAATCAGCCTTGTTCTTTGATGGTCACCGCACACATTTAACCTATGAAATAAGCGAATTATGCACAAAGCTACAGATAATTCTAATTGCTCTGTACCCTAACTCGACTCGAATCTTGCAACCTGCAGATGTGGCCGTCTTTAAGCCCTTAAAAGAAGGATGGAAAAGTGCTGTATTAAAGTTTCGGAGAGAGTACCCTACTGAAGTTGTAATAAAGGACAATTTTGCTGCAGTTTTAAAAACAGTGGTTGATAATATAAAACCAGAAAATATTAGACATGGTTTTCGTACCTGTGGACTTTTCCCTTGGAATGTATCCACAATTGATTATTCCAAATGCACTGGCAAGACAAAAGAACAAGATAGAGACACGAAAGTCAGTAAAATTACATTCGAAACATTTAAAAAAATTGTTGGAGAGGAAAAAATGGAATGGCTTAAAAACTTTGTTGAAAGTGATGCACATAATTCCGATTTTTTGTCGTTGTATTATGTTTATAAAGAATTTTTGAAGGCAAGTCCATCCGTGAATACTGATCAACTGGAAGATATGGATAAACGTGAAGATAGAGAGTAGGAGGAACGGACCAATCTGAAATCTGTGAGCCAGAATTAACTCTGGAAATCTGAAATTTACAGGATGAAAAAAATGAGGGTTTTATTAAGCATACTTTGGAAATTATCGTAAATAAGCAAATGTTTGACATTCAAAATATTCCTATTCTAATAGAAGAAAATACTAGCTTCGACAACCAAATGCCTAGCACTTCATCGGTCGCCTCTGAATATGTCTTCTTATATATCTGATAAGTCATCTTCATCAATCAGCGATTATGTTATTTAGCCGAAAACTCCTGAAAGGAAAGTAAAAAGAGAAACTACCATTTGTTCTGATTTCTTACGTTAGGAAAAAGGCAATTAAAGAAAAAATAGCTATAAAAAAGAACTGGAGATAAAAAAGGAGAAACATAAGACTAAAAGATTGAACAAAAAAGAACTAAAAGGAAAACAAATGAATAAAAAAAGCAGCAACAAAAAGAAAGCCTAAACATAATTATACAGAAATATCACCAAACAACACTAACGTTAAACTTGTTTTTAAAGTAATACAGATCCAGAAGCTGTAACAAGCACAACAGATGATATTATTATATAAAACAATGATTCCAATACGAAATATTCTCCAAATTTAAGTGTTAATAGCTGTGCAACCAAGAAAGTATCTAAAATAGTACACGCAGACGATGGTGATGATTTACTCAACGTAACGGAAACCTTGTCAAAAATGGACTTCCAAGATAGCCCTGAAAACATCGAAAGTTATCTTACTGTTGTGCCAGAAAAAACAAAAAGAAAACTGTTTAGTGACAACAGTCAAGATGGAATCATTAACACGAATATGGTTATTATTAAACCATCTGTTCCTAATCCATATTAGAACAAAACTATATATACTTGGGCTGTGCTATGCGTGTGTTAATAATACAACACGAAATCCTCCGAAATGGAGAACTTTTTGTGTAACGTTTGTTTTGACAAGATAACATTGTAATTGGTTTGTAATTTCTTGCATTTATTAAAAAATTTTAAAACCAAATTCGTCTTTGATCACTAAAATTATATATAATTGTTAATGGTTTTTTAGTTTTTTAACCAAAATTAAAATAACGCAGGTAGGATACATAAATAAGAAAAATATGTACCTAGGATAACTTAGCTCCTTACTGGTGGCCAATTACTATCTACTTACTATGCTAATTATTATCAAAATTAGGCCAATCACTATAAAATCTGCTTTTGAAATAATTAAACTTTTTTTATAAATATTATACATTTCTAAACAATAAATAACATACGGAGTCATAAAGAGGATACTTTAGTCTAATGTTTAGTGCATTATTTAAATATATGGTTTTTAATACAAATTAATGCCTTAACCGTTATGTCAATTCCCAAGTACCTGATACGGGAGTCTATACCCGTGCTACCCAGGTACCCGGCATTGTTTCGGTAAACTTCGCTTGTACATTCCGAAAATAACAGACAATTGGGATTTTTCTTTGTTTGCTATCAGTGTTTATTTAACTATGCTTACAAGTTGTTAATATTTTTGTGACTATATGCGTGTTTTATGTTGTAATTACTTGTAATAATGGCAAGAAGAGAAGTGAGTGCTGGCGAATTTAAAAGGTAAGTGATTACTGTTTATTTTTACAATGTTTTATACATAGATCATTCAATTTTAGAATGACGTATGAAAAGCAACAGAAGTACTTGCAACAATTTATAGACGATATAGATGAGGAAGTAGACAAAAATATCGAAAACCAGGAATCAGATGAGGACTATGTTTCGCAAAGCAAACCGGATGGAGATGAAGCTTCTGACGTAGAGGACGTTTTTACTGATAGCAATAATAAGATTGAAATCGATACCGACGGCGACGATAGTAGTGATGAAGATTTTGACGATTTTCAAGAAAGTTCTTCCCAAAGTGATGTTCTGGTTGCAAAAGATAAAACGATTTGGCAACGAAAACCGTTTACTGCAAGTCGAACACTGAAACGTAACCTTTTGCGTAAAAAAACGGGCCCAGTACGTTCTACTAAAACTCTTTCGATTAGAGATACATTCAAATGTGTTTTCAGTGACGTAATGTGTGACATAATTATACGCGAAACCAATCGAAAAGCTAACAGCGTTTGTGAAAAGTATAATATTGAAAACCCCGACAAACCTCGAAATATTTGGAAGTCACTCACAACAGAAGAATTTGATGCATACTTAGGTATTCTTATTACAGCAGGAGTACGGCATTCAAATTCAGAGAACTCGAAAGATTTATGGAAAACAGACTCTCATCCTTTGTACCGAGCAAGTATGGGCATAAATCGCTTTTGGAGCATCAGCAGATTCTTACGGTTTGACAATGAACGTTTGCAAAATGATAAAGCTGCAGCTATTACAGATATATTCCATCTTCTCAATGATAATTTACGTCGTAACTATGTACCGTCGGATTCTCTTACTGTGAATGAACAGTTATTTCCTTTTAGAGGTAGGACACGTGTCACGCAATATATGCCAGCAAAACCTGCCAAGTATGGCATCAAGGTTTGGTGGGTTTGTGACGCCAATAATTCGTGTCCACTTACTGGACAAATTTATACTGGAAAAAATTCGACTGGACGTGTAACTAATCAAGGTGAACGCGTAGTAAAAAATTTGTTTTACCGATACAAAAACTCTGAACGAAACATAACAATGGAGAATTTTTTCACAACTCTTCCACTAGCCCGTCTCCTGTTGTCTTGAAATTTATGATTAGTTGGTACTTTGAAAAGAAACAAACCATATATTCCACAAGAAATGCTGCCTTCGCCAGAGCGTGAGCCTGAATCGTCATTACACAGATTCAGTGCAGATCGTGTTATTATTTGTTCATATGTACCAAAAAAGAAAAAAAGTTATCTTGCTGTCAACAATGCATGACAACGTTAATGTAAGTGGCCCAAAAAATAAACCTAAAATAATTCAGTTCTATAATACAACTAAAGGAGGCGTAGACAACATGGACAAAATGGTTTCTCATTATTCCACTAAACGCAGAACTTTGCGTTGGCCAGTAGCCTTCTTTTACAATATCCTAGACGTAGCTTGCCTAGCAACCTATATAATTTATACAGAGAATAATCCACAGAGTTCTACTGAAACCAGTAAGCGTAGAATTTTTCTACAAGACTTAGGGAAACAACTAGTGATGCCTGCAATTTCTGCTAGATCTAAAGTACCAAATGTATACCGAAATTTTCCATCAAGGTCAGGAATTGAGTGTATGTTAGGAAAACCTCTACCTACAGATTCAAGCAATACTGCAGAGTCATTACCACTTCGAGATTCCACTGGACGCCTCAAAATTGTTGGAAACTGCTACATTTGTATGTGTTTAGCGAAAAAGCGGCTAAGAAAGACACGAAAATCATGTAATGTTTGTAATCGTCCACTATGTAACGAATACTCAGTAAATACAAGTAAGTGTGGACAATGTGTTTAAAATGTAACTTTTATTTACGTTTCCATATCACTTTTATTATAAAAAAAACTAGACAGAACTTTATAATTTACTAAACATTAGTGTTACCCGGGTGCCACGGGTGTGGACGTAATGGTGTAAAAACTTTGACAGGTAATTTTAATATATTATATGCATTTTTTTCTTTGGTTTTTATTATAAATCTCTTCGTTCTAAATAATTTTAGGAATAACTAGAAGCTCGAATAAAAATATTTATACTATCGTCAATGATTCAGATAAAACAATTACCAAGGATACCCAGGTACCTAGGTATAGACACAAAGGTTAAACATTTATCAAACTCCAATGCTTAAGTGGCCAATCACTGTAACCTTTACCCTATAGGTATTATTTTAACAGTATCACTCTCAGTGTATAATAACTAGCCATCGTATAACTTAAGTGAATGTGCCTACTTAGTTGTAAAAACACAGATGTTATATTCTAGTTACACCTTGTATATCCAATTCCTTATACAAGCAACTTCTAGTCAAATACTAAACTTGAAAGAGAACTGAATATGTACCTGCTCTTGGATTTCATTGAAACCCTTAAGTTTATTTTAAATTAAATTTAACTTAATTATTTCTTAGTCTTACAGCTATATTTGCAATTAGTTGAACTAAGTCTACTTTGATGTTTTATGTGGACTTAATTAAAAGCATTTCTAATGGTTTATGACGATGAAATCAGCCCCACTCTTTTGTAATTTGAGTTTTACTAAATATTTGGTCTGTTTGAAGAGTCTTTGATCTCGTTTTTCCGGGCTTGTTTGTCGACTTTTCCGTCAATCTCGACAAAAATAAATACAAATAGGTAGTTGAGTTGTATATGGCTATTTGTTTTCATTTTTTTTTTGTGCTTTTTGTTTAATCAGAATTATTGGCCGAATAAATAAAATTGCGGTTTTTTAGTCTCATGATTTTTTTGTTAAAATACAATGCTTTCAATATTTTGGTTAAATATTTTTTAAACAATATGTAATGAAATAGTTATTTTTTTTATTTTATTTATCCGCATCAACCACTGGGGTTATTAGCGGTAGGTGTATGATACAAATAGAGAAAATAAGGTACACTTTTAAAAGGCATGACAACAATCTGGTACAATGTACATGTATGTAAAATTAATTAATTAGTAACAAAAATTAAATCAAAATTTATTATAGAGTTTTATTAGTAATTTAAAAAAGACAGAACTTCATTGAATTTTGTAACCAGTGCTTGTTTCAGGCTGTTGGGTATCTTGAATTTCGCCTTGGCTGAGGTGTACTCTGGACATTCTATTATTATATAGTTGACTGTAAAAGGTGTTTAGCATCTTTGGCACATTGGTAGTGGTTCCAATTGGAGATTATGTAGCTGTGCGTAAGTTGTGTATGCCCAAGCCGGGGTCTGCTGATAATTATATATATATATATATATATATATATATATATATATATATATATATATATATATATATATATATATATAATATGTATAAGGATTTCCACAGTTTTCACTGTATTCCTTCACTCAACCGTTTTCTCCAATTTTTCCTGTTTACCCAGTCCCCTTCCTGTAGGTTTCTTCTACTCATTGCTTCGTCCACTTCATCTCTGAAAGATCTTCGGGGTCTGCCTCTCTTTCTTCTTTCTATCTGGCTCCACTCTGTTATTATTCTATTTATCCACCGATTTTGGTCTGCTCTTCTGACATGTCCGTACCAGGTTAACCTCTTCTGTTCGATGTAGTCTATTATGTCGGAGTTCATTCCCATTCTCCTCTTAATCTCCATGTTATTTATTCTATCTCTTCTTGTTACTCTGCAGCTTCTCCTTAGGAATTCCATCTCTGTTGCTCTTATTTTGTTTTTGGTTTTCTCATTTATTGTCCAATTTTCACACCCATAAGTGTGGATACTTCTTGTCATGGTATTATATATTTTTTTCTTTGTTTTCATGCTGATGTTCTTATCCCATAGTACCGGGTTCAATTTTCGTATGCAGTCTCTTGTTTGTCCTAGTCTATTTTTTATATCTTCCTACGTTGTTCCTTAGTTTGATATTATGAAACCTAAATACTTATACTTGTCTGTTCCTTTGATTTGTTTACCTTCGTTTATTTCCAGCTGTTTTGTTGCTGTATTCTCCGTTGTTAGGTATTCAGTTTTCTTTAGGTTTATTGCCATCCCATTCTTTGTTTATTCCTGCTCCAGTTTTCTCATCATAAAACTGAAGTCATCCTCGTCTTGTGCGATCACTATTTGGTTGTCGGCAAAACTTAGCGTACATAGATATTCGTTCCTTACTGGTATACCTATTCCTTTGCACTTTCTTTTCCATGGTTTCAGGGTTTTTTCCAGGAATATTTTGAACAGGGTGGGGGATGTGGAGCAACCCTGTAGTAGTCCCTTTGTCGTCTTAAATGGACTGCATATTCTATTGCCGTTTTGATAGCTACTTCGTTATTCTTGTAGAGTGC
The DNA here is from genome assembly GCF_040954645.1 of Diabrotica undecimpunctata. Lineage (NCBI taxonomy): Eukaryota > Metazoa > Arthropoda > Insecta > Coleoptera > Chrysomelidae > Diabrotica > Diabrotica undecimpunctata. Next base: position 42,515,761 of record NC_092811.1, on the reverse strand, counting down.
TTTTACCGCTTTTATTAATCTTCGTGGAAATTCGATGTCTTCCATTGCTTCCAATAGCTTGGTTCTAGGTATTGAGTCTGCTGATAATTACCTGGTCTTTTCTCGTTTTGGTGGTATAGGAAGATTTTGTGAAGATACGACTGGTTTAATGCTTTTAAGATTTTTATTTGTTTGGTCCTATATTTCTTACCAGATTTTATTTCCATGAGTCTTGAATAAAGTTTTAGTATCTGATATTGGTATACCTATTGTAGTTGGAATGTTTACACTGTTTATTGCTTCAAACGCTGTTTTGTCTGCTAGCTCATTACCAGTTATTCCGACATGTGATTGGATCCACATAAATGATATGGTTTTCCCGGAAATTTGGAGCTGTTGCAACGCGTCTTTAATTAGGAATAGATTAATGTGTGTAGGATAAACATGTTTAATGGTGTTTAAAGAACTTAATGAATCTGATAATATTAGTATTTGTTTTTTATTTGTGGTTTTACAATGATTTAGTGCATCAAGTATTACTTGGAGCTCTGCGGTATAAATACCACAGCCGTCAGTTAATCTAGTGGCAGAAATTACGTTTTCTGATACTGTAGCAGCTGCTCCTCCGTTGCAATCTTTGGATACATCAGTGAAGAACCATTTGTAAGTGGAATATTTGAGTAAATTTGCATGATACTGAAGCCTGACCTCAGCAGAGATGTGTGAATGCTTATCATGATTAAGTAAGGAGAGGTCAACTATTGTTAAAGAAACTTTCCAGGGTGTTTGCTATATTTTTATGGGTGCCAAGGTGATTTGATTGATATAATACGGTAGTCTTTTAACTTATTTGTTAAATGGTTCTATCTTAGTGGTGTAATTTGTGTATTGTTCTAGTGATCCTTCTGATACTAAACATGCGAGGTATGATTATTTGCGCTTAGAATTTTTGAAGCGTAGCATAGTGATGATGTGAAGTCCATGTGAGTTGTGAGTCAAATATTACACCCAAAAATTTGATTTCGCGGACTTGTTTCCGTGAATGAATATTTAGATACAAGTTTAAGTTGTACCTATTTTGCTCTTCTTTTATCAAAAATTATTACTTTAGACTTCTTAGTTGAAAAAGTTAAACCAGTCTCTAAAGACCACATTTCTAAGTAGCTAATTCTATAGTTTTACTTTTGACATAATATATTACTAGATCATCAGCACAAAGATTAGCTCTTACGGGAAGCTTTATGTGGATTGTTATATTATTTATTGTGATTAAGAATAATAGTGGACTTAAGGCCGATCCTTGAAGAATTCCAGTATTGAGTGATTTCGATGTTGACATGAATCCATTTGTTTTTACTTGTATGTACCTGTTTTGAAGAAAGTTTTTGGTGAAAGCGAGAAAGTTACCATCTATTTTCCAGTTTTTCATAATTTTGTGGATATAATACGTCCATGCTGTGTCGAAAGCTTTTTTGATGTCGAAAAATATTGCGATTACTTTTTGTTGATTTGTAAATGCTTTATGAATCTCGGATTCTAGTGCAACAATGTTATCAGCTGTCGATCTGTCTGAACGGTATACGCTTTGTATTGAAGTAAAAAGTTTTTGTAAAGTTAATAAAAAGTAAAAAGTTCCCAGTGCCATTTCAGTCTTTTAATCAATATTCTCTTCATTGCTTTGCAAAAAATATTACTGGTAACAGATATTGGAAGATATAGGGATGGTAAGTTGTTTGGCTTTTTCATTTTTAAAAAAGGAATTATAATTGCTTGACGCCATATTGAAGGAAACGTTTTATTTATGTAAATATTGTTAAAGATGTCAACTAAAATTTTATGTACTGTTTTAGGTAGTTTCTCATTAAATATTTTGGAATATCATCAGGTCCCGAAGAAGCTTTTTTACGCATTGTCTAGGCTTTCGTTTAACTCGTCTAGTGTAATCGGTATATTGAGAGGGCTTAAAATATCTTCTATTTTGATTTGTGACAATTCAGTTTTTTCTTTGTGTTTTAAGAATGTACTGTTGTACTGATCATTGCTCGAATATAGTTGATAATGATCAGCTAAGATTTCTACAATTTCCAGTTTATCTGAAGTAATTAAGTTATCTGTAGCAATGGTGTCGATATGATTAATTTTGGTTGAGCCTTTAATTTTCCTTATTTTCTACCAAATATCACTTATTAGTGTAGATGAATTTATTGATGAGACATAATTGGCCCAGCCTTCTTTTTTCAATTTTTTGATTAGAAATCTGGATCTGGCTCTTAACGCTCTAAATCTAGCTAAGTTAGTTTCTGAGTTGTGTTTTTTCAGTATATTAGAGTGTTTTGTTTGCCTCAAAGAAGTTGAAGATATTCCACCAAGGTAGAGGTGTTTTTGTAGTAACTTTAGTTTTACCAATCGCTTCTCCGGCTGAATCTATTAGGATATCATTAAAATTTGTTATTGTGCTGTTTATATCTTCTACTATTTTGAAGTCTTTCATTCGTTCAGTTATTAAACTAGTGTACTTTTCCCAGTTCACTGATTTTAATTTCCATGTTTCATATGGTTGTGTATTAATTTTTGTGTCTTTAATATGAGTAATCAAAATTGGTAGATGGTCGCTGTCAAATAAGTGTGAAAGTGTATTTCTAAAGTTGAATTGCTGAGGGATAAATCGATGGTTGAAAACGTGCCATTGTATGAGTTGAAACGGGTAGGCATTCCTGTGTTAGCACCAGTTTGAGGTTGTTAATTATTTCTAATATAGTTTTGCCATTTTTTTTAGTTTTAGCAGATCCCCAAGATTCGTTATGACAATTAGTGTCAGCAAGAATAATTTTGGAGATGGAATTTGTTCTATCATTTTTTGTAGTACTAGGAGTATGAATTCTTGTGGATGTGGTCAATATACACTGCACATGTTAGTTTTGAAATGATGAACCATTGAGACTGCAACAGCCAGATTTGTATCTAACAGAATTTCTTTGGGCTCGACCGCAGATTTCACAAAGATGCTAACACCACGACTAGCTATTTGCTGCACCGGTCTATTTTTGATGTATGGTGTATAGTTTTTTAATTTTACATTATTATTAGAAAATCGTGTTTCTTGTAAACATATTATTACTAAAGGTGAGAATTCATTAATTAATATTTTTAAGTTTTCGATATGGCTGTAAAAGCCATTTAAATTCCATTGAACTACGAATTTGGTTATTGGATAGAGTTGCCGTCGCTTTCTTCCTCAGTAATAAAAGAAATGTCTGTTCCATATATCTTTTTTAAGATCCTTGAAATGTTATTTTTAAAAAGTTGGTTGTTTGTATTTGTGTGTACCATTTGCAATTCAGCGCTAAGTCCTTCTAGGTCATTTGTATAATCCTTTGCTACGTTTTCAGGATACTTTGAACCTATAGCATTTGTAATATAGTCGCATAGTTCTGTTTATTTAAGTGTGTAGGGAGTAGTAGCTGACAATAAAATAGCTTCTATAGGTTTCATTGAGGTTTCGATGTTCAAAGCTTTTTTAATCCTTTTAGGTGCAGATTTCTTTGGAACAGGAATTATTGTTTTTTTATTTTCTTACTATTATTTTAGGAGATTTTAATTGTCTTTTTGAGGTGTCCAAGATTCGGAAACTCGAAATTTTACTGAAATATTTATTTATTTTTATTTGGAAATTTGTTCATTTTTAAAACTTTAACCACTATATCTTAAGCCAATTGATTTGTATACCTTTAATGTTCTTTTTCCTGTTTGTGATTATAATTATTTAATCATAAATCTGTAAGTTTAGCATCATTCTTTGGAAACGTTTTGGAACCTCAGATAATGGTTTATTAAAAAGACTGACCAATGGTTTATGGTCTGTTTCAACTTGTACTTTTCTACCGTATAGATATTGTTTAAATCTAGTACATCCAAACTGGATAGTATATAACTCTTTTTCTATTTGTGCTTAATTTGACTGAGATTGTGACTAAAGATTTAGATGCATATGATATAGGTTTTTTGTTTTGTCAAATCAGTGCAAACTTTGAACTATAAACTGATAATGTTAATGGTAGATTATTATCAAAATATGCTAATACTAGCGTTTGACTAATTATTCCGTTAAGCGCCTCAAATTTTCTTCCTTGCTCTTCTGTCTAGTGAAAACTAATATTGTTTTTCAATATTTATCTTAAAATTCTTTATGTACTCACCAAAATAATTAATCATTCCTAAAAATTTTCTAATATCAGCTACACAGTTAGAAATTGGCACTTGACAAATTGCACTTACTTTACTAGAATCTGGACATATGCCTTCTGTACTAAAAATGTGACCCAAATATTTAATATTTGACAATAGAAATTTGCATTTGTCCCTATTAAATTTTAAATTGAATTGTTTTGCCCTACCTAGTACTAGTTCTAGTATTTTATTATGATCTTTCAAGGTTTCACTATAAATTAGAATATCATCTATATACAAACAAACTCCTTCTATGTCTCCGACTATTTCATTAATTATTTTATGAAAAATCTCAGGAGCGCAGCTTTTACCATAAGGTAATCTTGTAAATCTAAATCTTCCAACGAGTGTATTAAATGTGCATAGCTTAGAAGTCTCTAAATCTATTGGTATCATCCAAAACCCAGATTGTGCATCTAGTGTTAAAAAATATTTGCTTTTGCTAATTTTGACCATATCTTGTTTAGATTACGGGGATCCAGACAATATTTTTATCAATTTATAAATGACATACATTAGGTATACAACCTAGACCAGTAAAAGCTACTTTATTTTTCTCTATAATAGACTCATAATTAATTTATTAATTAATTAATTTTAATTTTTTGATAAGTATCCAGACCCAAAATTGTTTGACACTCCAAATTGACAATAACGAACTCAATAGTTTCTAATTTATTCTGAATTTCACATATCAAATTTACTTTTCCTACAATAGGTATCACATCGTTTGAAAAAAACGTTAAATATATACATGTAGGTACTGGTTCTAATTTTTCTACATTAACCTCATTAAAATTTTTTTATTGACATCACATTAGCTTGTGCATCTGTATCTAAATAACATACTACATTTGTTTTATTAATTCTAGATACAATTGACCAACTCTGATTGATACTATTCTAATTAATTGTTTTAATAACAAAATATGGATTATTTCTATTATAATTTGATGGTTGAACTGTACTTTCTCTTAAATTTATTTTATTTACTCTTATAGTTTGACAACATTTTGCATAATGACCTTGTTTTTTACAATAATGACAAATAGCTACTAATGCTGCACACTTATTTTTATGGTTTTCACCACATCTTTAACAAACTTTTCTTATCACTTGATCATTTTCATTATTCTACTCTGGTTTGCATATCCATTATTTTTTTGATTTAATTAAAGTTCTGACTTGTTACCTCACTTTGACTTGTACTAACAGTCGTACCATCTATGTTGTGCTCTCAATTATCATTTCTCCAACTTGGACCTGGAACTTCACTTCTATACCTTGAATGATTTGAATTGTGAGTATTGTAACTGCTATTTTGGTAAAAATTCGAATCTGCACCATTTTTATTCTTCTCCACTTTATATACCACAGCTTCTGAATTTTTGTTTAACTGTTGGGCTTGCATTTGAGTGGTAATATTTTGAGCAATTTGTAATACGTCGTCATAATTTTCTGTCGTTAGATCTACTTCTTGCAATAGTTTTTACTTAATTGAATGGTGTTTAGGATTTAAACCAATAATGGACATGTCACATACCAAACTTTCTTTTAAAATAAACTGCGTTAGGCTTTCACGGCCATCGTCTAACTTGTTAAACTGTTTGTTCGGGCTGTTAGGCCGTTGTCTTCTGAGATTAGTTCTCGACGTTTCGCCAACACTAGGGGTTGGCATCTTCTGGAGATGTTACTGCTTCGCTCGTAACCTGAAAATGACGAGCGAAGCAGTAACACCTCCAGAAGATGCCAACCGCTAGTGTTGGCGAAACGTCGAGAACTAATCTCAGAAGACAACGGTCTAACAGCCCGAACAGACAGTTTAACAAGTTTCTTTTAAAATGCCTAATTCACAGGTTAATAACCATATACAAAACCCTTATACAACCAATGTTGACATATGGGTCGGAGACATGGAATATTTTCAAGGCAGATGAAAATCTCTTGCTTATATTTGAATGAAGGATCCTGAGAAAAATATTCGGTGGCATCTGTGAAAATGGTGTTTGGATAAGGAGGTACAACTACGAGATATATCACATATATAAACATATATTTGGTGGTAAAGACGTAGTATCGTTTATAAAAATAGGAAGACTAAGATGGGCAGGACATCTGGCAAGATCACAGCAGACCAACCCTCCTAGAAGAATCCTTATGTCACAACCTGTGGAAAGTAGAAGTAGGGGTAGGCCAAAACTCAGATGGAGGGATGGTGTAGATGAGGATGGTAGACAAATAGGCGCAGCAAACTGGCAATGGATAGAACTGACTGGCGTAGTAAACTGGGGAAGGTTGAGGTTCTTTTATAGGGCTGTAGCATCAATGATGATGATGAATTCACATGTTAAACTCAAATTTTTTAAACAAGTAACAAAATAATGTCTTTCGAATGTTAAATTTTTCTTCGGGTTACAATATTTTGCAAATCTCTCTATTACTTCTTTAAATTTAACAGTATCCATCTTAACCTCAAATGACATCTAGATCAATATAGTATAATGGCACGTTCCAAGACCTACTTTTTTTTAAGTTCCATGCTATTATTTATGGATTTTTTTCTTCTTTTTTATAGATTCTTGTCCTCTTCAATAAACACCGACTATAATTGTTTTCAAACATAATTACGACAGTCAAGGGTAGACCTATTTAAAAAACAAATAAGTTTTTATTTTCCGCGATTGACGGCACAATTCCCAATATAAAGACAATATACTAGTAGAGACATAAAAAAACGGGTGGGGCAGTCCAGTGAGACTTTGCTAAGCGTTTGTGCCCTCCAATTTAAAATTGGCAGGACCCTGGTCTACCTGGCCTTTCGGCTATACGACCGTTAATGACTCCACTGCCCCTACGAGACCGACACCAAAATGAAGTTGCCACGCTACGTATACAAGTAACGTCTTGTGGGGCTCCACCTTCCCCGTAGTACCTGTGTTGCGATTACCTCGCCTACCCGTTATCCCCTCCCACAGGCGGATAGGCGACGCAGGCAGAGGAATTTCCATCTCGCACGTAGACAGGTCGCCGCCGAGGATCTCTCCTCTACCAGTCTTAAATCTCCTGGCGGGTACGTGCCGGGACACCAACACCATTCTTGACGCAAGGTCAAAAGAGGTGTGTACGGGCCCAGCTCGTTCAACCTCGCCTGGTTCTCTTGGAATGAGAGTAGAGTGGTCCCACGAGAGTCTCGTCTCGGATACTAGGAGTGTAGACCGGTGACCGTGACGCCTAAGCGTTTGTGTGCGTTTCTACAAACCCAACACGTCAAGCGACGGCTCTCCACCTCTCAATTCCTACCCATTAGTCGCCTCTTACGACAGGCAGGGTCTTCTGACCTCGGCCGTATTCTTATCTCCGCGAGCCGAACGCAGAGAGTCCAGTGGGACTACCGGTAGAAGTTATACTTCTATACACGCGTTCGCTATTACAAATTTATATGGGAGTGAATCTGCACAATCATTATATATGTAATGCTATAATTAAGAGAGAGCAGAAAGAGAAACAGAATTAGATATATAGGTATATGGTGCATCGTTTGCTGTATATATACAACATTTGACCTGTAATAGGAGTATAGCAAATGAAGGATTGAATCAATATTTGGATGAAAATGTATATTTTTATTTTTATATGCATGAAAGGAGTGTAATGCAATTAAAAATTTGCACATACTCTACAGTAAAATTCATTGTTTATTTTGTTATTAATATAAAAATACAATACAATACACTGCGACATACTTCAATTTAATAATACAATACAAATTAAAATGCAACATTCATAAGTATTTAAAAATGACAATATGCATAACTTACTTACGCATATATGTTTAATTTACCATGATAATATTATTATTAAAATAATAATAATAATATTTATCAATATTAAATATATTTACAAAAAGAACATTTTTATTTTCTCTTGTCTCTCTATTACCTATATCTTACATATGTAATGATTTTGCCGATTCACTCCCATACGAATTGAATGAAAATGAATTTCTAACGTCGAACGCGCGTATAGAATTATAACTTCAAAAACAAAATAGATCCCACCCAAACAACTCTTTTCTGAACCTTAAAACTTAAATTACTAAATTTTTAGGTAACTGAACTAAGCCTCAGATTTATTAACAGCGTATTGGCGCCATTTTGTAAGATACTTTTAAATGGGACCATGAAGAAATTAATATATTATTTGAAAGCACTTGTATAAATCATTAGGTCCCTGGATTTTTTGATTCTTTGTGTCACCGTTTTAAAATCCCCACTCTATTGTGAAAGTCTTCTTAAATTAACTCTTTCTTCCCAGATGGATAACGTCACTAGTATCGTATGTCTGCCAAAAATTATAATTTTAAAATAAAATGACCTTTTTTGAAATTTATCTCATGCCTATAAACATACAGTCCATCTAATTTACTTACCTTTGCACGTCATTATCTGCATCAGAGATCGAAGTTGACATAGTTGTCAAAGTATAAAAAAATCCTGAATCCATTTTAAATCAAATAGGTCACTTAATTAGTGCAAAAGTGAATTGTACAACAAAACAAATTATTATAAAGATGTAAAATGGAATACTTAAACAAAAACAACACTTTTTTCATTACTTATTTACTTTGAAATGTTTTGTTACAACTAAATTTTCAATTTTCAAGTGCTTTTTCTTCAGATTTATTTAAATTTCGGTTTTCTGATCAATAGTGATTAGATAGAGATCAATTATTCGATTTCGTTTCCATCCCAACTAATTAATAATAAAGAAGCTACCATCTCTTTACAACGACTATTTAAATTCTGACGTGACATTTTTGAAATAAAACACACTAATTTTGTTCTAAAAAGAACAGATTTTATTAAATAGGTAAAATATAAAACAAGAGGTATTCACTTTAAAGTTCAAAATAATAAAGTACAAAAAGTGTCATCACCGCAACTATCAAATAAGTGTTACCAATTTATGCCGAAATATCACCTTCGTTCGGTTACAGTGACAGTGTGTTCTAAACAAATGTTCTTCATAAAAACGCTTTATAATACATTTATACAAATTAAATGAAACATATTATTGTGTATTTCTTTAAGTTAACATTAATAGAAATCTTTAAATATTATTTCTACGCGTATATAATAAAATATGTCTAGTGGCTGTAATGCTAGTGTACTCGGCAAAGTGATTCTAAAAAAGAACACACCTACCGCCTAAATATTTCGTGTTGGTATCATGTGACCTCACGGGCTATGACGCGAATGAGGTGCAACGGTAAGTAAATTAGATGAAGTATATACATAAAAGAAATTTAAAATAACAATCATTATATTTGTTCCTTTCATCTCTACGCCCATTTACTATATGTACTTAATATTCAATGATAAATAAAATAGTTTGGAAAATTAACTAATGTATAAAATTAGCGAAACAATATTAAAAAATATATTATGATCTCTTCATTCTTAGATTGTGTGCTCGCGACTTCTGATTCTAGATACCGCGCCTCAACGCATTCGACCAAAAACGTTAAGTAATAAGTTTGCTAATCAATGTAATTATTGTGTATCCCGGAGGTAAAGGACACTATGTCCATTTTTATCGAAATTTAGATTATTGCACTTTTAAATATAACTTTTCTGGCTCTACACATAGGTAAACCATACTATGTTCAGAGACAATTTTACGGCAAGTTACCGACTTTTTAATAAACACCAAGTCCACTTCCAGTCAGAGGTAAACAACACCATGTGGACTTGGTGTTGTTTACCTCTACTATATGTGTGCACCGTCATTTACCATCCGGACATAGTGTTACGTACTCTTGTACACTTCCGGTCATATAAAAATGGTACACTTTTTTTTCCCAATGTAAACCAGTGTTCAGACCAAAGATATATAAGAGAGCCTCTCTTACATATCTCTGGTTCAGACTGGAGACAATGGTTCGTGAAACAATTCATTGTTGCCATCACAGATAACGGAATTGCACTAAATCTAAATAAAAAAATAACGTTCAAAAATGTGTTTAGATAAATATTATTTTTATTATTAATAACAAAAAATGGTATCTAATAAATTTAATAACCAGAGATACGGTTGAGTTAATGTCCAAAATGTTTAAAGAATTTTTTAATAATGGAGATATGACAAAATACTATTATTTCAGCAGTTTCGAATTATAATACATATATTTAAATTACACACTTGTTCACTCTAAAAGTTATTCATTTTGTATTAATTTCAAATTAAATTTTTAATTTTTCTAGTGTGTTTTATTTATTCTAGTATGCCACAACTCAATACAGTTTTGTGCTACACTTTACGAGAAACGAATGACAGCTCTCGATTCGAAATTAAACATAATAATTTAAAGTCATGTCTAAATTTTTTATTTTTTAACATTACTGTTGAATTAAAATATTTTCATAAATTATAATAAAACACGATTCAAGTCCTTCTTTTAGCTGGTTTGATATAATGTATTCGTTATAAGAAAGAAGGGAACGAAAATGATAATTTGTTTGTTGATGAAAATTCCGATATTAATAAAATCTATGAGCCTCCAAGTGTTGAAAGCTCAGAATCGGACGACAATGATATGAAACGTATAAGTAAACCAGCGAAAACAAAGGTAAAAGAGAAAGCTATTATTACTCCTACGATTAGTGGGGCATTAAAAGAAATCTTCTTCAGGACGATTTATCCCTAAGCAGTGATGCAGGCAATTTCAATGAACATAATGAAGTTATTTTAGAAGAGAAAAGTGTTAAAAGAAAGGTACAAAATATAGCTAAGTGCAAACAAAAAGGTAAAAAACGTGTAGTAAATGAACAAAATTGGGCCTGTAATCTTCGCAAACGAAAAATAGCTAGTGGGAAAGAGTATCTCAGTAAAAGAGGCAAAGACATGCCTGCAAAAATGTTAAAGCCTCCTTGCATGTGTCGCATAAAATACTCTGAAAGATTGCCAGAATACGAAAGACAAAAAATTTTCAAATCATACTGGACTGAGACCAACGTTTCAGATCTTAAAAAGCAATTTATCTTCTCATGTATCGACATCCAACCTACTCTTCGATCAAGAAAAAAAGATCCAAATTCTACCAAATCTAAAAATAATACACTACACTACCATTTTACAGTGAACAATCAGCTATTGAAGGTGTACAAGGTTATGTTTTTAAACACACTTTGTATATCTAATTTAGTAGTAGTAAATATGTTGAGAAAAATTGAGCCAGGAGGTTTAACAAAAGCTGATCAAAGAGGTAGACACACGCCAACCAATAAAACTCCTACCGAAACCATAAATAGTATACATTAACATATTAAATAATTCCCAAAATACGAGCGTCATTATTCCAGAGAAAGGAGTAAGAGAGATTATCTGGGCACAGAACTTACAAGAGAAAAGATATAACAACTGTACATTGATGAATGCAATGAAAGACATGTAGATCCAAAGCTCAGAGCAAAAAGTGGTTGTACGCAGATATTTTTAATAAAGACTTCAAGTTGTCGTTTAAACCGCCCGAAAGAGACATTTGCGATACATGCAGTATATTCACCGCTCAATTAAAAAATAATCTTACTGCAGATGAACTAACCAATTTACAAGCTGATTATGATGCTCACCTAATTGAATTTAAACTCGGTATAACTTACTACAATTGTACTTTATAATAGCTAAAGAGTCACCAAAATACAAAGTACTATCTGGTGATTTGCAAAAATGCTTGCCTTCACCACTAACAAACAATTGTATTAGTTTCTACAAAAGAAAGTTTTGGACATTAAATTTTACATTACATGATGCCAGTGATTCTTCTGTACAATGTATAATGTGGGACGAATCGAAAGGGGCCCGAGGTGCAAATGAAATTGCCTCGTCAATTTTGAAATGGGCTGACAATACAATTCCAGTTAGTCAAGTAGAAGACATCACTCTTTGGACCGATAACTGCTATGGACAAAATAAAAATATAATTATTATAATGTGCTATTTTTGGATACTGCAAATAAAGACGATCACTCAAAAGTTTTTACTGAAAGGGCACACACATATGGAAGCAGACACTGTTTATGCTTTAACCGAAAGAAAAAGAAAGAAACTCTCCAATTTGGCCGTTTTAACACCATGGGACTGGCAACAACTAGTTAGGCAAACATCAGGTAAATACACAGTGCACAATATGGAACTTGCAAATTTCAAAAACTTCAAAACGTTGTTCGATAAGAAATTGTCATCTAATCCTCCTTTTGTAAATAGAAAAAAAAAATGTTAATAAAGACCCTATTCTACTGTCAACATGTGTTTTCCTACAAGTCCAACAAGAACATATTGGAAAGTTCTTTTATAAGACCGATTTCAATAATCAAAATATGTATGAAGTGGACTTCATGAGGTATCGAAGACAGCAAGTAACGTTTCCAGCCCAATTAAATCAAGTCTCAGTAATCCCATTACCAATCACAAAACAAAAGTACAATGACTTAATTGCACTACTGCCTTTTGTTCCGTCAGTTTGTCATGCGTTTTATCAAAATTTAACATAGCGATGTAGCCACAAACGATTACCCACAAGAAGATGAACATGATATGGAGCATCTTTAACAATTTTGAAACTTGTCGTCTATAATTTTACTCAATTATTATAACATTATAATATTTACCTCTAATAAAATAATAGTATAGGCTGTTTAAAGTGTTTGTATTGTTTATTTTGTAAAGACCTTAACATGCAATGCTGCATTATTTAAAAAAGTTGTTAGAGGTAAACAACACTATGTCCAACTACACATTTTAAAAAAAATTTTAAGTAATGAACGGTAAATCTCAGGTATATAACACTTCATGGAATGAAAAACGATTATACACACCACAATAATAATATATTAATCTTGGTTAAATATAAGAAACATTTGAGTATTTACTGATTACAAATTTAAAAAATTTTAAAACTGCTCTCCTGAAAAAGTAAGAAAATGGACATAGTGTTCTTTACCTCCGAGGTACCGTATTATTTGTCATGAACATTATGTCAGTTTTTTGGTTGTATTTTGTGTTTGTGTTTATTTATTTATTGTATTCCAAAAATGGAAAGGTTACTACGAATCATAGAAGTTCCAGGAAGAATATTTAATTGCAAAAGATTTTGGCCAAATGTATATATCTACCGAATTAATATAAAATAATAATATTAATAAATATTAAATATATTTACAAAGGTAACATTTTTATTCTCGAGAGAGAAAAAGAGAGAAAATATATCTTCTGTCTCTCTCTTACCTACATCTTACATATGGAATGGTTTTACCAATTAACTTTCGTACAATCGTTTAATTGCGATTTGAAACTGCAATGGACAACTATTTACCATTTCCATAATAAACGTGTTATCATCCAAGTATAACGTAAGAGACACGTCCAGTTAATAAACAATAGCGGCCAACATCATAATTTTATTACCTCTGCTAACTCATAAAACCTCCGGCCATAATATGACACAAAACAAAACCGTAATGTGTTTATCATCTACATATAAACTATCAGTTCGGTTTATTAATAACTTCAACCGCGATTGTGCCACTGTTCCTATGGCATTGTGTTGTTTTCGAGATTACATTGTCCCAAATACTCGGTAGTATTTGCTAAACGGAAATTTATTGAGGTTATACAGCGGAACATTTTTGTTTCGATTGTCATAAAGGATCGATACCGGAAGCAGCGGGAAAATTTGCGGATTAGATACTATTTGATGGGTGCACATTTGACAAATTTGATAGCTGGTATTAACATTTCAGAATAGACTAAAAATAGATATATTATATTGTAAGGGGCTAAGATGGCCAAACAAAAGCCAGTACATTATGAACCAACTAATCAATACATTACATTCTTGAAAAAACATCTAAAAATCCAATAATAATAACTTCCAACGAAATTGCCAAATCAGAGAGTTTCTTTTAAATACCAGATGTAAGTATAATAATACAAATTTGCTTACATTAATACTGCCATACTAAGCGAAAAGGGGGTATCTGTAATTTATATTGTTTTCAGTTAAGAAGGTATTTAGATGAATCCGGCCCTGAATGTCAGGCATAAAAGTCGAATTAATTTTAAGCTCCACAACTTTTGTAGTTTTTAATAGAAAAAGTATAAATTAAAATAATTAAAAGTGATATATCAAAGAAGTTTACAGTGATTTGTTAAGTGCCGTAAGTACTTCTTTCCAGTTAATCATAGTTTGATTAGAAATATCACTTTTAAGCATCAATAACATATTCTCATCAATAATTGTAGTTACAAATTAACCAAAAAACTAGTTGTACTCTTATCGTTATTCAGCTAATTTGGTAATTACCAGCCGATCAACTAGTTTTAAAATAAACAGAGTCGGACTTTATTTGATTTAATCTATATATAAAATAAAGTCCTGTTAAAATCGCATATAGAGGATTCATCATGTCCGTAACATCAGATGGAAGTTCCAATGTAATTAACTCTGTACCACAACATACCAACACAGTTAAATCTTACTCAAAAGTTTTAAGCCAACATACATATCCTAGTCCTGAACAAGCGATTGTTTTCTCTTCAAAGGATGGATTACGCCTACAGGACTACCTCATACCACTAGGGGCACTTATACAACCCAAAAACATCTTATTTTCTTCAAGGCTGTCCAAGAATCGAGTATCCATGTATCTAGCGAGCAAAGAAATTGTGGATAACTTTATGCAGGTATATGATGGTATAATACTAATAAATGATGAACCAGTTCAAGCTAGAAAATATATTACTCCAGCGGATAGGTTAGTTCTATCGAATGTATGCCCCTCAATTCCCCATGATATTCTCATTTACGAATTAGAAAACCTAGGTCTCAAGCCAATGTTATCAATGACCTTTCTTCGTATTAGCTTTACCTTACCGGAATTCAATCATATTTACAGTTTTAGAAGACAAATTTTTATCAACCCTGTTATAAATCCTTTACCAGAATCTTTTTTGATTAATTACGATAACAAATCTTATCGAATTTTCTTATCGCAAGATAATCAGTTATGCTTTAACTGCAAACAGCAAGGACATAATGCTAATAATTGTAAAAATCCCACAAACTCTCAACAAACACCCACACCTCAAACTATTTCAACATCGTTAAATACTCCTTCACAAATGCACACCATACAAAAACTTCCCAATCAGCAATCTACTTCCTTAACAAACAGTACAAATCCTGAACATGTCGAACCAAAAGCATCCTCAGTTACCAATACCATTATATCTCCAGAAAATAACAGCGCTATATCATTAGATATTACTCAACAGACAAGCCGTAAGCGTGACGTAGATGAAATTCTATCACCTTCACCAACATATACACCAGCTCTGTCAGAAAAAGATAAACAAACAGAAATAAATTTTAGGAAATATACACAAAAACCCAACAAAAAACACAAGAAAAGTTCTGATACTGACCTAAAAACAATAATAAATGAACATTCACCACCATATATCCTTAATCACGACCAATTTATAGATCTGTTAGAAAACGCACCAGGTTCTCCAAATATTATCACCACTATAACTAATTATACACATGATTTTACTGGATTACGAGGAATGATTAGTAACTTATATGCTCACATAACAGATAGATCTCTTAAAATCAAATGTACCAAACTTAGAAAAAAAATCACAAAACACCTAAATGACGAACTTTCTTCTACCGACAACGAAAATGACATTTTACTTGAAACAGACCCAGAGTCTTAATAAAATTAAAACTTTTTTATAACTAGAAAGTAAAAATGGCGTCGTTTAATTCAATTATTCAGTGGAATATAAACGGATACTATAATAACTTACCAATGTTAAAAATTCTACAATCAGAGTATCTACCAGATATTATTTGTCTTCAAGAAACGAATCTTAAGAGTAACCAAGAGTCTTGTTTACATAATTATCAAAGTTTTTCAAAAAATAGAGTAAACCAAAGAATAGCAAGCGGTGGAGTGACAATTCTTGTAAATAACAAATTAACCGCAAGTAGGTTACCCCTACAAACACATTTAGAAGCTGTAGCTATTTCTCTAGAAGGGACCACAAAAATAAATATTTGCACGATTTACTTACCCCCAGGACAACCAATTGATAAACAGGACCTTTTTAACCTCGTGAGACAAATACCTTCTCCGCGTATTTTAACAGGTGATTTTAATGCTTACAACAGTATTTAGGGCTCTACATATGACGACAAAAGAGGACTTATTATTGAAGAATTAATAGACCAGTATAACTTATCACTGTTGAATGATGGACGCCCTACAAGATTCAATATACAAACAGGCGAATCAACGCCCTTGGACTTAACGATAGCGGATAATAACTTCTCTGCATTAATGAGATGGAACAGATTAGACTACACTTATAACAGTGACCATTACCCAATAATAATCACCAATAACTTGTTCAAGCCCAAAAATGGAAAGCACGCCCCTAGGTGGAAAACGAAGGAAGCAAATTGGACATTAATTGAAGATATCATAGAAAAACATGTCACAAACTGTAAAATATCCAACAGTATTGACACAGACATCGAAACCTTCTTCAGCATCATATTAAAAGCAGCCGAGGAAACCATTAAGAAAACTGCACCTATTACAAAACATAAGCCAGTCCCTTGGTGGAATGAACAATGTAAGACATCGATCGAAGCTTCCAAAAAAGCCTTTAACAAATACAAAAGACATAAAACACTTAACAATAAAATAGAATTTCAAAAACTTAAAGCTAAAGCTCAGTTAGTAGTAAAAACTTCAAAAAGAAATTCGTGGGCTCAACTTGTGTCCAGTATAAACAGTAGGACCCCTATGTCTGAAATGTGGAAGAATGTCAAAAAAATATCTGGAATACCGGCTTATAACAAAATCACTCAACTAAAGAAAGATAATAAAATAATCACAGATGACCTAGAAATAGCAGAAGAATTTGCTAATACGTATAAAAATAGATCTAATACAAGCAATTATAATAATAATTTTATCAACTTTAAACAGAACGAAGAATGCAATGTAATTATACCGTTTGTAGACGACACAGATGCTTTAAACACCAAATTTAATATAGAATACAAAGATGCATTAAACTCATTTAAAGAGACTAGTGAGGGTCCAGATAACATCTCAATGGTTTTTCTTAAGCATTTACCTGAGAATGCACACAATCATCTTCTTAACATATTTAATATTATTTGGACAGAACAGAAATTTCCAACAGCATGGAGAGATTCTATTATAATACCTATAATAAAACCAAAATGTCCCAAAACAGATCCTGAGTCTTATAGACCAATTTCGCTAACATGTACTGCATGCAAACTGTTAGAAAAAATGGTCAACCGTCGTCTCCTCTGGACACTTGAAGATCGAAATATTATTATTCCAGAACAAAGTGGTTTCCGACAAAATAGATCAACTCTAGACAATATTATAGACCTAGAAAGCAGTGTACATGAAGCCTTCTCCCTTAATCAAAAATGTATTGGAATATTCTTCGACATTGAAAGAGCCTTTGATACAGCTTGGCGCCACCGTATCATCAGATTACTGTACGATTTAGAAATCAAAGGACATTGCCTTGCATTTATAAAAAACTTGTTATATAAAAGATATATCCAAGTTAGAGTAAATGGTAATTTGTCGTCAAAAGTGGAATTGAAAAATGGAATTCCTCAGGGATCTGTTATAAGTCCTACGCTATTTATAATTGCCATAAATGATGTTCTACGAAATTTAAATCTTCCACTTAAAGGCCGCTTATATGCTGACGATCTCGTAATATTTGGTCAAAGCAAAAACTTAAACAACCTCTCACAACTTGCACAGGGTTTCTTGTTAGATATTGACAAATGGTCAAACGAAACTAGATTTATATTTTCAACAACTAAAACTAAATATATAGTATTGTCTAAAAACAAAGTCAGTACACCAATCTCATTATATCTATACAACCAATCGCTACAACAAAAAGATTCGCTAAAATTGCTATGAGTTACTTTTGACAGAAAGTTGAATTGGAAAGAACATATCAATAATCTAGCATGTAAATGTTACAGAAGATTAAATTTACTAAAAATTCTAGCACACAAGAATTGGGGTTCAGACAGGAGTACATTGCTAATTATATACAGAACTATGATACGATCATAGCTAGACTACGCGGCTATAGCTTACGACTCAGCATCGAAATCGGTACTTAAAAAGCTCGATACTATTCATAACACAGCACTCAGAATATGTCTGGGAGCCTTTTGTACAACACCGATTGAAAGTTTACTTTGCGAAGTAAATGAATTGTCGTTAAATGATAGAAGAGATTACCTTAGTCTAACATATGCAACAAAAATTAAAGATAATGCAAAAAATCCTGTCTATAGAAATACTTTTACCGATAATTACCCAAACCTTAATGCAAATCACCGTTCTAATAAACCTTTCTATAAAAGAATAAAAGACCATTTGCATCTGTTTGATATTGTCATACCTGAATGTCTTCCATACACATATGATCATAATCCACCTTGGATTCAAAACATACCATCATGTAACTTAGAACTTACGTCATTTGATAAAAACTCCACTAATCCTGATCCAATTATTTCCCATTTTAGAAAAATCATTAGTCGTTATAAAAATCATGACCATAGTGCGAAAGACGCGATAGTGAGTGACGTTTTCGAGATCGTAAACACATCAGTATCAACGGATATAAAAGCTTATATAAAAAAATCAACCTTAAGTGCGTGGAAAAATGTCAAGAAGCCAAGAAATAATAGTAACGCGCCTCAGACTCGGACATACTAGGTTAACGCATGATTACTTAATTAAAAAGTGCGAACCGCCGCGATGTGAAACGTGTAATACGACACTAACAATAATGCACCTACTATGTGAATGTCTCCTCTACAATCAACAACGAAGCAATAACAAGATACCAGGAACACTTATAGAAGCTCTAGGTGCAGACTATAACTTTAACAATATTCTGAATTTCTTAAAAGACATTAATAAGTACCACAATATTTAATAAACTAAATTATATTGAAGTAATTGTACCTAATGTAATCCACTAATTTTTCGCTAATGGCCATTTGGTCGATGCGATTTTCTAAATAAAAAAAAAAGGTATTTAGATTTCGTTTATTCGCATTATTATTTTGTGTACAATATTAAAGTTCAAATTGAAAATATATGTAATTAGGCGATGTGTATTACGATTATAGTTCGAATATTTTAAAACTCTAACCTAAGATTCCATTAAAACAAATTGAGGTCAGTTGTTTACAAAAGAAACAATGTACTTAATATTAATTTAATATACTATTTTATATAAATAAGTACGCTATTATTTAAAAATAAAGTAATCAATCAGTGGAAATAATAACAAATAAATGTTTCCGATTCTAAAAATGCTAAGATATTAAATAAATAATATTCATCAGTATTTAAAAATGACAATAGGTACACATAACTTACTCGTATGTTTAATTTACCATGATAATAATATTAATACAAATTTAATTAAAATGAAATATTCATAAGTATTTAAAAATGACAATATACGTAACTTACTTACGCATATTATGTTTGATTTACCATGAAAACAATCTTAATAAAAAAAATATTATTTGGTGATACAACTGTCAATTTATCTGACATTAATAAATACAATATTTAATTATTGTTTTTTGTGTATATAAGTACACATTTGAACTTTCTTGAGATATTTACAAGTTTTAATTTATAATTTAACATGCCTAACGAGGCTTGTTACTCCCGTGCAAATTGCCGATTCACTCCCGTGCAAATTTCCAAAGTCGAACGCGCGTCTAGAAGTATAACTTCAAAAACCAACAACTCGGATTATGTTGTAAATTCTCATTTTATTTTAAAATTTAGCATTTTTACGTATATTACATATATTTAATAAAATTAACGTGGGGTTTTTAAATATTTCAAAAGTAAAAAAGGAAATTCATATTGGGATTCGAACTCACATACAGCGTATGAACCAAACACGTAAAATATTTGCCAATTAGACATGACACAAACGTATTTTAAAATTGACCGTTCTCGGTCATACAGTGATTTATTGAGATTATTATTTTGAAATACAAAAGTCTAAAATAATTGTGAACATTTAATAAATAATACAAAACATATCACATAAATAATAATATTAATAAATATTATATATTATATATATATATATATATATATATATATATATATATATATATATATATATATATATACAAGAATTACTGGATATTAGTGACTGTCAGTATGAACAAACAACACAGTTTATTAGGGTTGCAGTCAGAAAATTGGCCGGGATGTTAATGAAACACTCTTATGACTTTTTGTCTAGCTTTCGGAATGGTTTTATTCCTTTTTCAAGACATAGTCATTGAGATTATTTATAAAAGCATAGACACTCAACATTATTAATACACATATAAAATATAAAGTAGTGGACAAAATACATTTTAAAATTCTTTAAACTTTAGGTACAGATAGTGGAAAACTAAATTTTTACTATCTGTACCTAAATTTTAAAGAATTTTAAAATGTATTTTGTCCACTATTTTATATCACAATTTATCACAAATTTTAAAATTCATCAAAAAATTAAATCAATCAAAAATAGAATAAATGTAAAATTGTACCTAGATAAAATAACTCATATTTCATAAATTTTGAAATAAATATATCAAATTCTTTCCGACGGGCAAATAAATTCTCTCAATCACCTGTTTTCCGTTTCTGATCCTTCAAATTCACAACTAGAGATACTTTTAAGCCCCACGTTGGCTCGCCATGCTGTTGTGATCTGCTTTATGATGTTTTATTATTAATTAACACTAATTTAATTAATCCAATTATTTAATTAATTAATTCACTAATTTATGCAGAGTCATACAATTCAATTACTATTAAAAATTCTCAGGGTGCCTTTTTAATTTTACTTTAATCAGTTTACTTTATATATCTCTTCTAGTGGGTTCAGTATCTCCTAGTTGCTCATAATCGGGATAGAACAGGAAACGGAACTAACATTAAAACAACATAAATATGCACACAAATTATTATTTATTTTCAATAAGCAATACGATGAATATTAATAAATAACTTTTGTGGGCAATTATCTTTCCCAACAAACTCCTATATTCTAAATTTAATTTTAATTACAAACTATCTATTGATCTGTTTTATAATAATATCTACTAAAAAAAAAATGACCATATAAAAATATAATTTATTCACAAAAAAAAAATAAATCTTTGAAACTTGGAATCTTAGTTCGTATGCTTATATTTGATTTTATCTTTAGAATATCTTAAAATTTTCTTTTGTTCAAATTATTTGACTGACCTTTATTTTTACACCAATGATGTCTCCTCTCGATCAAACCACAGTTCCTTCTTTGATTGATTATGTCCGGCTAACATTAAATCTTTCTTGTTCTCAGCATCGATCCAAACCGCATACCAGCAAACTACTCCTCCGAAAACACACGCCCAAGCCTCTTTTGACGGGTACTCTTTATTCACAAATTCTCCTTTCTTTCTCAATTATATCTCATGAACTATGCAGACTCAAAAGAGGTATTAATCTTCTCGATTTTGATCTACTCTCAGCTTCCACCTTTTTCACTAACAAACGAAAACACTGGTACTCAGATTGACTACATGAAAACACGTCTTCTCTTCTGGTCTGCCGGTAACATAATAAATTTTTCAATCTCTCCCAGACAACCTTCTCAACTCTCTCATTTCCACCATTCCTTTTTAACCAATCATAAGCATTCATCTTTCCCACTTATTTTCGATTTAAAAAATTTCCAACATGATATTTAAAACAAATAAACTACTTTCACTCAAATTACTTTTCAGAAACCATTAACAATTTTGCCTTTTTCAACAGAAATAAGTTTCCAAATTCTTGTTATCTCATATCTAAATCTAATTCTTATTTACTTTCGAAAAATGCCCACCGCAAAATACAATTACAAGTTTATTCCTAAATCTATAATTATACGGGTTCCATTGTCCTTTCACTATTCACTCAGTCTTTCACGGAAAAACTCGTTAGGGTCCCGTCACGGAACAATGTTTTTTCTTATTCTAATTATTACAAATAAGTACAGGGTTGTATTTTAACTTATATGCCCGCGGTATATTAAAATAATAAAAAAACTCTTTATTCTATTTCTGATCGATAAACTGATCCATAACAATATATATATATATATATATATATATATATATATATATATATATATATATATATATATATATATATATATATATATATATATAATAATAATAATAATAATATGTATACAAAAGGAACATTTTTATTCTCGAGAGAGGAAGAGGGAGAAAATATATCTTCTGTCTCTCTCTTACTCATTATCCTACATATGTAATATTTTCACCGATTTACTTCCGTACAAATTTCCAACGTCGAGCGCGCGTATAGAAGTATAACTTCAATAAAGAAAACAAAACAAATATTGTTGTTAATTTCAAATATAAGAGCAGCATAATATCAATGCAAAAAATTATTTTAAAAAAGTAGAAATAATCAGCTCTATGTATTTAGACATATTAAATATCTTGCTTGCTACTTCATTATAAGTTAAGGATTCTCCTGTTGTGTTTCGTTTCAACTACTTAGCCATGGCGTGAGTAGAAATGTAGCAAAAGTCTTCTTAACACTCTTCTAATGCCGCAGAATATCCTCACAGTCCAATAATATTCGCCTCGATATTGCAAAGTAACTGTTGTCGCTATCGTAGTTCGCAATAAACTGATTTGATTTTCTGGATAAAAATAGCAGAATGGAAAGAGAAATAAAGCGGCTACCTACCGCGTGCTACTTATACAGAGTGGAGACTTCACACTCCATGTTCATGAGTCGCTCGCGATGATCGATGCGAGATTGCTAGCACTTTAATAATTTCGTAATATTTAGGACGCGAGTAGGTACATATTATATTATACCGATAATTTTTTCTTTGCCCGCGATCGACTGACCTAGGGACCGTGATCGACTGGTCGATCGCGATCGACGGGTTGGCCACCCCTGAACTAGATGGACTGACGACCTGCAGCGTGTTATCAATAACTGGATGCAAGCCGCACAAAATAGAGACAGATGGAAAGAGCTGGGGGAGACCTATGTCCAGCAGTAAAAGCATACAGGTTAATGATAATGATAATATAATAATTCTACAAGGAAAACTAGAAGGAAAACGTAGACCAGAAAGTCGAAGAAATTCCTGGCTGAAAAATCTACGTAAGTGGTTCAACACAACAACCACAAATCTTTTCAGAGCAGCAGTTTGCAAAATACAGATTGCCATGCTAATTGCCAACATCCAAAATGGATAGGCACTACAAAAAACGAATATCATTGTAATTTTAGCTTTTTTATTACACTAAATATACATGTTAGACAACTTAACAATGTTGTTAATCATTTGGGTAGCTATGAAGACTCTCATCACCCAGCTCTTCTAATAACATTTACGGATATATTTGTAAAATAGCCTAAATTTAGGTATGGTTTGGAGCAATTAACTTACAACTTTAAAAAAGTAAATTTTCCTGCTTTATATCGAGAACTGAATGAAACGGATTGGAATTCTCTGGATACTTCTAATGACGTTAATGAAATTTTAAATAACTTTTATGATAAGATTTTTTCTGTGTTTAATAAGTATATTCCAGTTTCCAAAACTTTAGCCATAAATACCCACCCTGGTTCGATACTGATATCATTCACAACATCAAATTAAAAGCAAAGTTTAGAAAAAAGTTTAAACGATTCAAAAATTAGTGTGATTTGCTTGAGTTTCAACGGTTAAGACACCTTGTCAAATCAAAAATTGAGAGAATATCCAAATTGCTTTATCCATCAATCCCAAGAAGTTTTGGTCGTACGTAAATTCCAAAAATAATTGTTCAAGAATTCCTGGTGTGATGAAATATAATGACATTACTATCCGACCCACAAAATATTGTGAATGTGTTTGCAGAATTTTTCAAGAGTGTTTTTCTGTCATCAGATATTAATTTCAAGGCTAACTCTTCCTCAGTTAACGCAGATTACGTAAATTAATATCCTATTTTAGAGTCTGAGATAATTTTGGCTAGTAAGAAATTGAAAGACAAAATGACGTGTGGCCCTGATAATATTCCATCCTTTTTGGTTAAGGATTGCATAGGTGCCTTAACTGTGTCACTATTAAAAATTTTTAATTTATGTTTTCTTAACAAGGAATATCCGAGTCTCTGGAAGGAGTCAAAAGTGTGCCCAATATTCAAAACTGGTAAAAAGGGTCAGGTAGAAAACTACAGACCAATTTCCATTATCTGCAATCTATCGAAAGTCTTTGAAATAGTTTTGTATAATCGTATTTACTCACCCACTCGTAATCAGCTGTCTCAATATCAACATGGTTTTGTCTCCAATCGGTCCACTGTGACAAACTTATTAATGGTCACACAATATATCTAAGCGGCCTAAGATAATAGAAGTCAAGTTGACGTCATATATACTGACTTTACGAAGGCGTTCGACAGAATTCACCACAGCGTATTACTTTCTAAATTGTGTCTCTTTGGTCTTTCTGAGGATGCCGTGACTTTTATGAGGTCTTCCTTGTCAAATAGAACGCAGTTTGTTGCTTATAATGGTTACAAATCGGAAAAGTACCTAGCTTCTTCAGGGGTTCCACAAGGTTCTAATCTAGGTCCATTATTGTTCTTGTTATTTATTAACGATCTGTGTGAATCAATTTCTGCACCATAATTATGTTATGCCGATGATTTAAAGATTTATTCATTAATAAGCGACCTTAATGATTGTCATTTTTCGCAGAATGAACTGAATCGTGTACATGAATGGTGTAATGCAAATTATTTGAATCTTAATGTCAATAAGTGCAAAGTAGTTAGTTATTCTAGGAAACAGTCTAATATATACCATCCTTATATTATCGACGGCAATGAACTTGAACGTTTGAATAAAATTAAAGACCTTGGAGTTACATTTGATTATAAACTCACCTTTGTTGAACATGTTAATTTAAAGGTTAAAGAAGCACTTAAATCTTATGGATTCATAATTAGAAATAGTCGAAATCTCACTAATACTAAGGCAATTAAATTACTTTCTTACACTTTTGTACGCTGTAAACTGAAATATGCCTCTGTCATTTGGTCACCTTTTTATGATGTACATATCCAAATTATAGAGCAGGTGCAGCGTAAATTTTTAAAATTTTTGTCTTTCAAAATTAACAGCATATATCCCAAGAGGGGCATCAGCAATAGTGAGTTGTGTAGCGGTTTGGACGTAGCATCATTAGAATCTAGACGACTTAATGCCTCCCTAATATTCCTGTACAAGCTACTACATAATCTCATTGACTGCCCTGATATTCTTCGACAAATAAATTTTAACGTTCCATCTTATCCAGTGAGAAATTCGATTACGTTCAGAAATACACAAGCTACAACTAATCTTACGTTAAATTCTCCTCTATTTCTCATGTGCAAGTATTATAATTCCTTAAGTGCTTACTGCGATATATTTCACTGCAGTTTAAAGCAGCTTACTAGGATGGCTGAGATCTACCTAGGTGATTGAGTAGTTTCTTTATGATAAGGTAAAATACTCGAAAATGTGTTATTTAGTTAGTACCTATCAATTATTAATATTTCATTTAACTTTAGTATTGTATTTTGTCCTATAAATGGATTGTGTTGGACAATAAACGCTATTATTATTATTATTATCCAGATTTAGCCATCACTCATCCCAGATACCTACGGTATCAAAAGGATTGAGCTCTGTTGTCGGTGTATCTCCCAAAAATTTTCGTACGCATCTGGACGTCGAAAGTAATACAGCTTTCTGCATAATCTTATATAGATGTTCATTTAGACCCAGCTTTTTTATGTTTTCTGGGAGGCTCTTCGGGATGAGTCCAGTGGTAAAAAGAATAATAGGTATCGTCTGGGTACTTTCCATTCTCCATTGTCTCCTGATTTGTATTTCTAGATCTCTGCACTTGGCGATCTTTTCGTTGTATTTAACACGTAAATTATTGGTGTTGGGTATCGCCACATCAATAAGTGTTATTTGCCTAGTAATGTTATTAACTAGTATGAGATCGGGTCTATTATGGGCCACTGGTTGGTCTGTAAGCACAGTGCGGTCCCAGTATAGCTTGTAGTTGTCATTTTCAAGCATTCTATCAGGGACGTATTGATAATAAGGAAGATGGTCGGTTTGGAGAAGTCCCAGTTTGTCAGCTAATTCTTGGTGGATAATCTTTCCTACTGAGTCATGACGTTCTTTATAATCAGTACCGACAAATGCCTGGCAGCCACCGGTAAGATGTTGGATGGTTTCTTGGGCTTGGCATCCATATCGGCATTTGTCATTTTGGACTTGAGGATCTTTAACAATATATTTCAGGTAATTTGTAGTTGGAATAACCTGATCCTGAATGGCAAGTAGGAAACCCTCAGTCTCAGGAAACATCTTTCCTGATGTCAACCAATAGTTCGACGCTGTATTGTCGACATATTCTTGGCTGATCTCATGAAGATGTCGCCCATGCAGAGGTTTACTCATCCAGGTGCGCATTTTGTCTTGCTTAGTCAGGTGGTTTATGTGCATTTCTTGTTCCCTCAGTTTAAGCGGCGTCGTATCATCTACTGCGCAAATTGCTTGATGTAAAGTAGACGTCTCAGCCTGTACCTGAAAATAAGTTCTTAAATTAGCAATTTGTTTATCCAATTGCTCACCTATATCCATAAGTCCTCTTCCCCCTTGATACCGCGGTAATGTTGTTCTCTCTACTGCACTGCGTGGATGATGTTTTTGCGCCTTGGTGAGAAGTGTTCTTACTTTCCGCTGAAGACCCTCTATATCCGTTTTTGACCAGTTTATAATACCAAATGAGCAGCTCAGCGCGGAACAGGCGTACGTATTTAATGCCTTAAACAAATTTTTACTGTTAAGATATGACCGATTAAGTTGTCTTACTCTTCGCACGAACTCCGAAGTTAGTTCAGTTTTCATTTGTTTATGGTCAATTTTCCGCGCTTGTTTTACTCCGAGATATTTGTACATATCATTTTCACCCATTGCCTCGATGTTTTGGCCATCTTGCATATCGAAACCTCCGGGCTGAACCTTTCCTCTGACTATATTTAGTATACGGCACTTGTCTAGTCCAAAATTCATACTGATATCATTTGAGAAATTTTCTACAGTTTTTAGCATCTCATTTAGGTGGTTTCGAGTGGAAGCCATTAATTTTAAATCATCCATATACAACAGATGATTAAGCTTCGCTACAACAGTGTTGTTAGTTTTGATGCTAAAACCTGAGTCAGTAGAGTTCAGCAGCTGAGATAGTGGGTTCATTGCTAGGCAAAACCAAAGTGGACTCAATTACACTTATTATTATTATTATTATTATATTACACTCTTTATTTTCATCATTCTAGTATTCTTTGACAGGTACTTTTTCTTCTTATTTTACATTATCCAAATGTAGTATATTCTCTATCACATTATTCTGTTGTGTTTTATTTGTACATGTACTCAAAATTTGGTAACTTTTTTTAAACCGTTAGTCAAAACATTGTGTTATTAAAATAACTCCAATATTCATCAAATTACCTCTGCAAACAACTGAAGTCAGTAAATGTTGACTTCACTTTCGTTTCACAAACTTCTATCATTAATCTTAAATATTTAAAGTCTAATTAATTTTCACCGTACAAACAAAAAGGGCAGGTAACTTTAAATAAAAGGTGACTTTTAAAGCGTATTTAACGACAAAAACTAATTTTCTCGAATATCGTGCCATTGTTTGAATTTCTTTGATGTTCGACGGAAAGGCTAAAAGAAAATGTATCTTACAACTTTCAATATCGAGTGTTCAAGGGTACATTCTATATGATAGTTCTTATTGATTTTTTTACACCTCGCTACCATCACCAGTCTAATTAAATGAATTGAGTATGGTACATTGTTGCAGAGTCGTGAAAAAAGTGTAATAGTATAGGAAATGAGTACAAAAATCAAATCGATCATATGCTTGTGCGTAAAAATAAAAAACCTTAGTAATGAAGGTAAAGGTTATTTCTGAAGCATACCGTGGATCAAATCATAAGCTATTAAAAACGAACGCTATACTTAAACTACACAACTAGAAAAATACATTAAATAAAACAACTAGGAAAAACTGAGTAACAGTGAGACACTTTTTTTCATTTAACCATAAGTCCACTACTATGACATATATATTAACAAAATTTCTTCAGGATTGTACTCTCACATGCGTTCATTACAGACGAAAAGACAGTGTTACCCAACTGAGGTTGGGTAACACTGAGACAAACGACAACTTGACCTTATATTACAAAAAAAAAAAATTAAAAACAAAATTAAAATAAAAAGTCCTTATTTATTAAAAAAATAGTGATGGGAATTAATGTACATTTATTAAATTGAAATTTATCTCAAATGAGAAAAAGGAATTTTACCGTTTAGTATGACCAAAACAAACTGGCCTTGGCATTATCATCTTAATGTCTTTTACTGAAATTGTGGCAATATCTGAAGCTGTAGGAAAGTAACATTTAGAATCAATCTTCTTACTTTTTGTCATAAAAGTGGCATCCATCTCATTTGCATCTATCACACAACAATGTAGCTTTCCGATATAGTAAACTGGTTTTGATTTAGTGTTTTCTAGTTTAAATTCTACCAGAACATAATCATCGACCTTAGGAGTTCTTGATAAATCTTCAAAAGCTGTTGGGTCACCTTCGGTTCAAAATGTTCAGATGATACATCGGAATGCCATTATTTATCTGCTTCATCTTCATCACTCTGTTTTGTATTCATCACAAAGTTTCGAAAGCAAAAAGTGTTTTGCTTGCTGTAAATGTACTACCCCTATATTTTTTGCTTTTATTCTGCCTTTCAGTGTCAGTATCTATCATGCTTTTTCCCTTTCTTTGGCTTTTGGATGTTTGTTTTCTAGGTTCAGCATTGGGGTATCTACGAATCTCTTCCGGAGTTATAAATCTATTTTTTTCTCTAGCTTCCTCGTGAACTGGATCGCGAGGAGGGTTTGGTTACCCATTGGCAACTGACGTCTATCAGTGATGGAGCATGTCAAAAAGTCGATGTCTGTAAATATTTCCCTGTCGAGTGGATGAGGTAATATTTCCTGGAGTCATTGTCTTCTGGTACGCTTTGCCCACACAACCTGCATCTTCATAAAATAGTAACTGGCTTTCCACGATGCATTAGCCGGCTATCTATGGCAGCATTATATGGTCAGATATCTATCTATGGTCAGATATGGGCCTCCACGCAGCTGTGACAAAAATTGAGTTAAAACATTAAAAAAAAAAATTTTTTTGGTTTGTGTCATTTATGGCACATGATGCGGTAAAGGTTTAATAGATGTATATGCCCTCAGGCGACTTACAAACTCTTGAGCGAAAGACCCTCGGGTTTGTAACATCGTCGCAATCTGGGCATAAACATCTATTTAATACCCTTGATACATAAATAACTACTATGTACCTACTTTCAAAAATGAATAAAATAGAGGTAAGTCTGTTACTATGAAATAAAATATATAATAACGTATACATCGAATTCATCCTTTTTTAAAGGTAACTAAATGGCGGATAGTAGTGTCTAAAAAGTATCCGAAAGCATAACGTACTTTTCGGAAAATTTTAGATTTATAAGTATTATTGGTAGAAAGCATTGGAGCAAGTTGTCATTGGAAAAAAAAATGTTAAACAACTTAAACGATATAAACAATGTCAGTTTTAATAAATACGGTTCGTTAAGATGTCGTACAGACTTAACCCTTAACTGGTGACGTGCCACAGTTGTCACGCAAATGGTGACGTGCCTTCAAATTGACACCGCCATCAAAGTACTATTAAGAAATTGCGAATGTTTTTATTTTTTAATTACTAACGCTTAAATACACCTCGTAAAGTGTCATTCTCTTAAAAAAAATGTTACAACTGATTTACGTTTAAATACACCTCGTAAAGTGTCATTCTCTTAAAAAAATTGTTGCAACTGATTTAAGTATTTATTTAGATAAGCCAGAGTATAGCGTCAACAAAAAAAAAACAAAGATTCACTAATTAAACGTTTTACTAAAATTTTCTCAAAAAGCAATAAATTTCATTACAAAACATTTAAAAGGATAGTTCATGCACCACGCTTATTAACAAAATAAATCACTTCTTTGCTTTACTAAGAAAAATGCAATGGGTAAACTTAGGCAAAAATAGGTATAAAATAAATAAAAGCATACTTAGCTTAGACTGTAATAAGTATTACAAATTTTTTTAAAACATTTCAAACAAGTTGGTCTCTTCCATTCAACACACGCATAGAAGCATTTCTTTTTTTTTTAGCCTTGGAGGACAGATGTTTTTCTATTTGGCAACTTCTCGTTCACTGTTTCGACAACCGGAACTGGAACCTGAAGTATTCTACTAATATTCATTCGAATTTCACTAGGAATTCGCGTGTTGGCTAGTCTTCTGGTAAGCAGTGGTGTTACTAAATCATGTACTAAACTTTTGATAAATTGAAATCGAGTTATTTTCTCTTCAGAATTTGTTGAACAATACACAATATATGCATTTGTAGAAGCTATGTCGACAACTCTGTAAAATATTGACATTGGCCATCTACGTGTACGGCGATTGCTCGAATATTTGCTGCATTTTTTATCCAGAGCATCTACTCTACCCTTTGTCGCGTTATAAAATGCAATAATTTCAGTCTTTCCAGAATTACCGTCAATATTTTCACTGTGGTGCATCGATGAAACAAGTATAATCGCCTTGTTTCGCTTTGGCACATGAAAAGGAAGCGTTAGTTTTTTAGTAAACCCATAAAGAGACTCGTCAACTTTTCTGAAAACCATTGGAAGGAATGCCGATGAAATTTCCTTTATATTTTTTTCAACGTACCTACGTATGTTAAACCTTTCAACTTTAGGATATCCACTAGTTCTATAGAGGAAAACCAGTTATCGGTGGTAATGTTCCTGTTTGTCTTATAAATAGGCTTGCATAATCGGAGAACAGATTGAGTTGGAACATTTAGTTTTTTTCTTAATCATCCAGGCCTATTCCATCGGTATGATTTCCTCCATATATGTAGGCATTGAACAAATAACTGGTTCGGGCATCACTTAGACACATTACTTTAATTCCATATTTTGCAGGCTTTTGTGGCATGTAGATCTTGAATTTACATCTCCCTCTAAATCCAATAAGCATTTCATTGATGCATCCAGTGGTACCAATAGAGTATAGCCCCTGACAGTTTTGTATAAAAATGTAAAAAACATCAGAAATAGCAGCACATGGATCAGTCTTCTTTCTTTCATCGCGTGTAAAAGGATTGTCAAATCTCAGAGCGCTTAAGATGGCCAAGAATCTTTTTTTCGACATTACGGAACGGAAAATATCTCGGCCAGTTCCGTCTGTAGCAAAGAATAAGTCGACATCTTTGCGATTCGATTTAAATATTGATGAATATAACATCAATCCTAAGAAAGCTCTAAACTCAACTGTGTCTACATCAGCTAATTCTGACCTGTTATCATTTGCATACTTGCTCCTTAGAGTAGATAATTTCTGATTGGTCCACTCTAGTATTATGGTAACTATATTTTCAGATAATAATCTTTCAAATATGTACTTACGATTATTTTCGGGTAAATGAATTGCAGTGGAAATTTTGATTATGTTATGTACAGCAGTCCGTACATTTTTTGCTGGAGGAAGGCTTGACCACTTAAATCTACTTTTACCATAAAAATATTTTGTCTCGTTATTACCTTTATCCTAGATTTCAGGTGTACTACTCGTTTCTTCAAAAGATAACAAAACTTTACTGCTGTCGTTATCGTCTTCTTGCTCACTATGTGTTTTGTGCTCACTGGGTATAAAAGTTTCATCAAATATGCTATCGTCAGAACTTCAAGGCCACTGTCACATTCGTTATATCATTGTAATGCAATATTACTAAAATCTGCATCACTCACTTTTATTTTCTTGCGTGAACTGGCCATTTTTATATTGCACAATTTATTGAAATAGTTACGTTAGTTGTGGTGTGCCGTCAATTTCACGTATTGTGATTTTCTACACGTGGTAATTCAAAATATATCGCTCGAAAACGCAACAAATTGCTATGTACTTTCGATGACTAAAGTGAAAGGTACTGAGAGGGTCGACCGTACAAATTTAAAGCAAGTGGGGATCCCGAATTAACGCGCACTTGCGATACGTCATTTTGACGGCACGTTACCAGTTAAGGGTTAATATTCATTGTTCAGTTGGACATGTACCAAAACTCAATATTGTAAGAATTTTTAGTGCTTAAAATATTTCTGTTTCAACGATTTACCAGACAATTAAATAGTGCGAAAATGACATACCATACCTTAATTTCCCAAAAGTGGAAAACCAAGAGATTTAACTCCTGCTTGGGAACAGAGATCAATTCAGGGTATTAAGAAACAATTAGGAAAGACTTTGCGAAATGTTGGCCGAAGATATAATGTTTCACGAATGACTGTAAAAATAACAATCTCTAGAAATAATTTAAAATGATATAAAATAAAAAAAAAGCACCTAAGTACAGATCAGCAAAGTTAGAAAAAATTTCTAAATGTTGCCGTGCAATGAGACATATTCATTTTCCTGGTAAAATTCTCATTATTGATAATAAAAGTATTTTACTTTATCCGATTCTGAAATGAAGGAGAACGACGGATTTTATACATGCAATGTACAAGATGCACCGGACGAAGTTAGATTTAAGGGAAAAGGAAAATTTTGGTATGGTGTGCCATCTCAGAAGCTGGTGTTTCACAGCTGTTTGTTGGGCGTATTCGCGGTGAAGCTCTTAATGCTGACAGTTACGTTGACATATGTCTTACAAAGCTTGTCCAATTTATAAATACTCATCACCCCAATAATGAAATCACATTTTGGCCCGACCTAGCGTTATGCCAATAAGCCAGGAGAACGACAGATTAGTTAACTGCTCAAAATATAAATTTTGTTTCCAAGCGCGATAACCCTCCAAATGTGCCTTAGACGAGGCCTATAGAAGATTTTAGGCTGTTTTGAGTAGAATATTTCATAATAATGGATGAAACGCCTAAAATGAAGATCAGGTAAGATGAACAATTTTGCAAAAATTTCGTGAGATCGACATAGAAATAGTCCAAAGGCTTATTGCACATGCAAGTTCAAATTTACGTGCCATTGAAGATCACGGAACTCTTTCTGTTTTATAAAAATACGTTATAAACCATAAATATGTAGACTTAATTTCCTGTATTTAGTTATGAACTCAACTCTTGGCATTATCTTGCTAGATCGACTATTTACTTTTAAATAAACAGAGTCGCACCTACCCAAATTAAAATTATTGAACTGAAAGTTCAATTTAAATTTAAAAAAGATAAATTTGACAAAATGACAGGTGGTAATTCTGACTACAACAGGGGTCCATCAATGAATCCCGATCAGCAAAACGTTACTTATTCTACCATCACTAAGCAACAACCATTAACAAAATTCCCAACAAAAAACCAGGCCATAATTTTACCGGCAGTAGAAGAAATAAGAACAGAGGAATAATACACCATTGCAGTAGGAACTATAGTTCATCCAAAAAATGTACTGTTCTCATCCAAAATGTCAAACGGAAGAATATGCATCTGCCTTTCAAGCATGCAAGTCGTAGATGATTTTCTAAGTCAACATGGTGTAATTAAAATTGGAGAACATACAATCAAAGCACGTAAACTAATTACATTCGCTAATAGATTAGTTTTATCCAATGTATGTCCATCTATACCCCATGACATAATCGAACAATATTTAATCAATCTTGGTTTTAAATTAATGTCTCCGATTTCGTTCCTTAGAGCTGGAATACAAGACCCGCAATACAGCCATGTACTTAGTTTTCGAAGACAAGTTTTCTTTGCACCTACAGACAATTTTACTGTACCCGACTCCGGCCTAATTGAGTTTAAAAATATTTCATACCGAATTTTTCTTTCCGATAAACTAACTTGTTACAAATGCCACCAAGCTGCTCACGCTTCCTCGGACTGTAACTCAAATCCCTCTTATCCACAAAATACTCAAAAGCCCCATCCACTAGCCTCGAACAAAATCAAATTACACATGCTCAAGTCAGCACTGATACCGATAATAAAAATAAACGATCTTACTCGGAAGTGTCATCCCCAACTTGCTCCATTCCTACAGAAACTATACCAACAGAATTCACAAAACCAAAACTAGTGCAAATTAAAAAGAAGAAAAAAATTATCAAATTAGACAAATCCACTTCAGAAACTATTAATATTGAGTCGTTATTACAACCAGTCAAACAATTTACCCAGGATGCATCACCACCATATGTACTAAATTACACCCAATTACTAGCATTCTTAGAAGACGTTCAAGGTTCTTTCACCCCAGTAGAACTGGCCCTAGAATACACACAGGATATACACGGGTTGGGACATATGCTAACTGAAATATATCCCATGTTGAACGAAAGAGCAATTAAATCTAGAATTGCAAGAATCAAGAAAAAACTACTTAGTAAAATAAACCAAGATTTTAGTATTTAGGATGACACCTCTGAAGATACTGACGCATCACAGGAAAATACTTCTTCCAACGATAAATTAAAAAAAAAAACAAAAAGTTAACAAAATGGCTATTATTCAGTGGAACATTCAATCCGTATTTACACACATAAAAATGCTACAGCTGTCACCAAAAGGGATAATGCCACAAAAACGACGAGATCAAGTCATACAACATCGCTGGAGAATAGGACATACCAGGTTAACCCACCAGTACCTAATGAAGAAAGAACAACAAAAACTGTGATATGTTTGTACTATTCCTCTGACAATCGAACACATTATTGTTAGGTAGTTGCCCACTTTATCACCTGGAGCGACTGCAAAGTGATTT
The DNA here is from genome assembly GCF_040954645.1 of Diabrotica undecimpunctata. Taxonomy (NCBI): domain Eukaryota; kingdom Metazoa; phylum Arthropoda; class Insecta; order Coleoptera; family Chrysomelidae; genus Diabrotica; species Diabrotica undecimpunctata. The sequence continues at coordinate 42,480,378 of NC_092811.1, read as the reverse complement.
ACCAAGTGATCTGAAAAGTGCTCTGAACTATTATAAATGTGATAAAGTGACTAAGTTTCTAAAACTAACTAAATTGTACAAGCTAATATAAAAATAGACCTAAGTTCTCCATTGTAATTAGTTGTTATAAGCAAACATCTGATTTTATGTACAACTCTTCCCCGCCAATAACCTTTCATGGTTGACGCAGTTTACTTAATAAAAAAAATTAACTTAATTTACAATTAGAAAATGCATATTAATTTTTCCCGAAAACTTAAGGGACATGCGTTACATCAAGTGCATCTTGTGATCCACTTAGATAAAATCTAAAAATATTAAAAGCAACGGTAACAAATAGCGCAAGCTGAAAGATTAAATCACATTTTAGGTAAACGGCGTTGTAAGTGATAAATCATCCTAAACGTATTCTATCACCATTTTTATGAAATATTAATTTTGGAGGACAAAGCCGACTTGATGTATAATAATCTATCAAATAGTGTAGTGAGACTAACACTCACGCCGCCCTCTATCACTTGCTGATAAAAAAAAATCAGTAGCTTACATAAAGGGCCAAAGTTTTGGTATTTGAAACAAACTATTTTAATAAAACAAAATTTAGTATTTGTATACAAAAATATTCACTATAAAATAAGGAACAAAATATTAATCAAGATTATCTCTTACCGAAAAATTTGTCTGTATAGTACATAATGAGAAATATCCGATCTCAGAGACCCGGTACAAAAATATTTACACAGAAACATTTATGTTGATTTTGGATGCATAATTGTATATTTTTATTCAAAAAAGAAAATACTGACGCTACTATTCTGACAATTTATTTTTTAACACAGGGATACTTACAAAAATATTAAAAAAAACTATTTAAAGTAAACACACTGATTTTCAATAATTACTATAAATTATAAAGTTAGACACCCATTACAGCGCACTTCTTGCATACTTTTCTGCTGCACAAAAAAAAATAGAATCGCTACATTTTATGAATTTTTTTTTTTTTTTTTATTTAGAATTTCCGCATCAACCATTAAATGTTATTAGCGGGTTTTACAGATTTTACAGTTGTTATTAAATATACTAATTACCAATTGTGTATTAAATTACAAATAATAAATTACCAAGTTACAAAATGATATATATAATATAACTTAAATTTTGTGTAGTAAACCTTAAGGAATTTTATTGTATTTGATACATTACAGTTTAAAATATCTTTAAGGTTCTTTGCTTCTTCTGGTACGTTGTTGGTGGCTCTTTCGTAAGAATAAAGAGGACATTCAATCAATATATGTTGAACAGTTATAGAACATTCACAATAGGAACAGTCAGGTGGTAGTTCTTTTGTTATGAGATGCTGGTGAGTTAACGCTGTATGTCCAATTCTTAGTCGGTTTATAATCACCTGTTGCCTTCTGTTTTCTGGGAATTGTAATTTAGTGTCAATCCTAGTTTTAACGTTTTTAAGGTTAGCCTTATTAAAATTCCACATTTGTTGCCAATTTTTTACACCGTGCTGTTTAATAATGAGCTGGATATCACTGAATGGAATTGTAGTCATTATTTCAGTTTGCTCGTCAGTAGCAGCTTTCTTTGCTAATTCATCTACTTTTTCATTTTCTGCAATACTTGTATATGATGGTACCCAGAGAAATTTAACGTTCACGTGTCTGTTTTGTAGGTGATAAAGTGCTAATTGTATTTGTTGCAGGATAGCATGTACTGGATATATTTGCCTTAAGCTCTGAAGAACAGATAAAGAGTCAGTAATGATAAGAAAGTTTGAGCTTGCATGACTTTTACACATGTCTAATGCTTTTAAAATGGCGATTGCTTCTCCCGTGAAAATGCTGCAGAATTGAGGGATGCGAACTGCATATTCAGACTTTCCTAGAATAAAGGCCGCTGCATGTCCGTTTTCAGTTCTTGACGTATCAGTAAAAATCTTGTTATAACCAGTGTATTCTGATATCCGTGCTTGATATAATTTGTTAATGATTATGGGATTTGTGGTACTCCGTGGATAGGCCGTGAGGGATATATCAATAGTGGGAAAATTAATAGTCCAGGGAGGTATAGTTCGTTGTGTAGGATAAGAATGTGTCAGCTGCTCCATGTCAAAACCATATCTCGTTAAACGTTCTTTAAGGGGTGGATATTTAATTTGTTGATGGCAATGAGTAGATGGATATATTTTGTAAAGAAGTGGATAGTTTGTGTTATTAGGGTTGGAACACAGTCTCGCGGCATAATTTAAAGTAATGTGTTGTCTTCGTATTGATAGGGGGGATTCATCTAAGATAACCTGAAAATTTGAAACAAGACTAGTTCGGTAAGCACCCAGAATAAGTCTTAAACATGTGTTTTGTATAATGTCTAGTTTTTTAAGAATATAATTACTCGCAATTAAATAGCATATTGCACCATAATCCAGTTTACTTCGGATTAATGATTGGTATATATGAAGCAATTTTAGGGTGTCCGCTCCCCAAGATCGGTTTGATGGCATTTTAAGGAGATTTATTTTAGATTGGCAGGATACGACTAGCTTTTTAATATGTTCTGCCCATGTTAGCTGACTGTCCAGTCTCAGGCCAAGAAAGTCAATGCTCTCTACTTGTATTAGGTTGATACCATTTAGAGTAAGTGTTGTTTTGCAATCAGATTTTCTTTTATTGAATACGATGAAACGAGATTTATCACCTGAGAACGTAAAACCAGTTTTTTGGGACCAGTCTTCTAGTTTATGCAGAAATGATTGCAAAATTTTTGAGGCTAGTGTAATATTGCAGCTACTAGTATATACAACTAAGTCATCTGCATACAGATCTGCTTTCAAAGGTAGCTTTATCTCTTGAGCGATATTATTAATTGCTATTAAAAATAGAGTGGGGCTTAAGGTTGAGCTCTGTGGAATACCGTTTTTAAGACATTCTGTTTTTGAAGTAATTCCATTCACACGTACTTGGAATACTCTATTATTCATGAAATGTTTTAGAAAAGCAAGAAAATTTCCCTGGATACCACAGTTAGACATGGTTTGTAAAATGTTGTATCTCCATGCAGTATCAAATGCTTTATTTATATAAAAAAATATGGCAATTACTTTCTGGTTATTTCTAAAAGACTCACATATAATATTTTCAATAGCTACTAAGGCATCATGAGTTGATCTGCCTTTTCTGAAACCGCTTTGGATATGGCTTAATAATCGGTTTTTTTCAAGAAACCATATTAATCTGTTATCTAAAAATTTTTCTAGTAGCTTGCATGTATTATTTGTAAGAGAAATTGGTCTATAGGAAAGAGGGTCAGTTTTTGATTTGAAAGGTTTTAAAATGGGAATAATTGTTGATTCAGACCAGATTAATGGACATTTTTTATTAAGGTAAATGTGATTGAAAATGTCTAAGAGAATTAATTTTCCTGTGTACAGCAAGTTTTTGATAAATATTATTGGTATATTATCAGGACCCGATGAAGTGTTTTTTGATTTATCTAAAGCTTCTTCAAATTCTTGGTATGTGATAGGAAAATTTAGTGGATTATCACTATCTACTATAGATATTTCTGTCATTTCACGTTTATTTTTGAAATCTAAAAATGCGTAATTGAAGTTTGCATTGCTTGAATTTGTCTTATATATATCTGACATAATTTTACTAATTTCTTGTTTGGAAGATATTATATTGTTTTTATAAGAAAGAGTGTTAATGTGAATTGAGTTTTGTTCACCTTTTAGTGTACTGTCATCGAATGCCATAGTCTGTGGACTAGTACGCATTTCGATGCGCATCGCCCCGCCTCGAATTTTCCCATTGGCTCTTGACCTTTTTTTCTTTTCTTAATAAGATATTTAGTTTTTGCCCTAAGTTTTTTAAAGTTGTTAACATTTTCTGTTGTTTTATGTCTTTTTAAAACATTGAAAGCATGTTTGCTAGATTTCATAGCTAAAGCTATTTCTTCATTCCACCATGGTACTGGTTTTCGTTTACAAGGTTTTGTTTTTCCCACAGCAATATTAGCGCATTTTACTATAGTATCATTCAAATGATGAAGAGATAAATATATGCTTTCTTCTAGAATAAAGTTCGTAAGATAATTATTTATTAGATCTCCATATAAGTCCCAGTTTGCTGAGTTTAATTTCCATTTTTGGTAAACAGGAATATTCGGTTGATCATGCCCAATGGTTTCAATTTTTAGAGGAAAATGATCGCTATTATATAGATAATCAAGACTATTCCAAAAAAAACTTGTAGCTAATGAGTAATCACACAACGAAATATCGATGGCAGAAAAAGTACTATTGAGGGAGCTAAAATGAGTAGGTTTACCAGTATTCATTAATAGTAGATTTTGATTATTTATTAATTTCTGTAGAAGTCTACTACATTTGTCTGTTTTTATACTACCCCATGTGATATGACAATTCAAGTGAACACGTATTAATTTGAGAGCAGGAATATCATCGATAAAGCGCTGTAAGTCTTCAAGTACATTTTCATTTGGATGAGGGAGGTAAATGTTACATATGTTAATATGTCTGTAGTTAATATTGCATGATATAGATACAGCAACGGTTTCCAAATTAGTGTTTAGGTGAATTTTTCTTGCTTCTACATAATTTTTTACGAAAATACCTACTCCGCCGCTGGCGTGTTCTGTGTCGCGATTTTTGAGAAAGCTAGTATAGTTTTTAATATGTAAGTTTTTAGTTTTAAAATGTGTTTTCTGTAAACAGATTACTAGGGGAGACAATTCTTTCATTAAAATATTAAGAGATTCTACGTTGTTGTAATATCCGTTTAGGTTCCATTGTAAAATAAATGTATTAGCCATTTTGGGTACCTGACTGAGAAACAGAGATATCACTTTCTATTGCCGATGAGGAATCAGTGATATTGAGTTGTAATCTTTTTCTTAGCCTTGTTAATATGGATTTTATACCGCGGTCTAAAATATGATCATGTGCAAATAATCGAATATCTTTAAATGATATCATATCCGTTGTGTAGTTTTCTACAGTGGAGTTAGGTTTTTTTGAGTTTAAGGCATTTTGTATCGCATCACAAATAACATAAAATCAAGAGGAAATTTTGGGGACCTAGACTCAAATTTTTAATGGTCTCTAACTCTTTAATAATATCAGAGGGTGAGGCTTTTTGGCGTTTCATTATGTGTTTAGGTTTTGCAAAAGGAGTTGTGGCAGTTGATGTTTCTTGTATATCAGGTGAGGTATATATTTGTCTTTTGGTTGTGTGGGGAGGTACTTCGGTATTTAATGGAGGAAAATTTGTTTCATTGGTTTTTTCTGTGGACAAAGTGTGTTTTTCTAATGATGGTTGATCAGATACTAAGGTTTCAGTGTTAAGAATTTGAACGTTAGTGTGGTCGGTATCCATTAGGGGAGGTTGTTGTGGAATTACAGTCTCTGGTTGATATGGGCTATTTATGTTGAGGGTTGTTTGTTGACATGTTGATGGACAATCAGTTTCCCGATGTCCTTTTGTTGCACACTTAGTGCAATTAAAGTTGTCGAGGGTAAAGTATATACGGTAGTTGGTGTTGTCATAGTAAATTGTAACAAAGTCTGGGATAAGAATAGTATCATCAGGAGTAACAAACACTTGGCGGCGAAAGCTTAAAATATGGCTGTATGCAGTATCCGGTATGCCTACTTTTGAAAAAGTTATTCTAGATACTGTTTGAAGTCCCAGCTTTTTCAGTTCATCTTCTATTAAAGTATTTGGGACGGTAGGGCAGACATTGGAAATAACGAGTCTTGTGGCTGTGGTGATTATTCTTCTAATTTCAATTTTTGTATTGTTCAATATTAGTGAATTATGTGCTTGCAGTAAAGAATCTACGACATTAGTATTGGTGAGGTAAATACATACTCCATTGTTTGAGATACGTGAGGCAAATAGAATATTTTTTGGTTACACTAAATTTCCCACAGCAATAATGTATTCATGAATTTTGACGTCATTGATACTAGAGAGAACAATAGCTTGCTCTTTGGTCGGATATTTGAAAGAAGTAAGGGCACTGGAATATGTATTTGTAATATGTAATATGTAATATTTAATAAGTTCTTCAGTGGGATTTTCTAATTCATCGGGAATGACTTCAAGTATAAGTGAGCTTATATCTCTAGGAAGATTTAGAATTATTAGACGTTTCCTTAGATGTGGTTCTATGAGTGTCATAGCGAAACTTTAAATAAAGTAGATTCTTTTCATTAAGGGATTTTGATGGTAACACAGATATAATATGAAACTATTGACACAACTTATATTGATTAAAGTGTAAAATATTACTAACGGACATCTCCTGGTTATTCTATTAGATGAATATAGATCAGTTTTCATAACTAAAATGTCTACACCACTTTTTGTACACTACACTGTGTGTGTCCACCACAAAATAAGCATAAGCCAACCGATAAATGCGTGTACCTTCACAATATAAGTTTCTGTATAATCTGGTTTACTTACTACCTAATTGAAATTAATTGAGCATTTGGACACATTTAAATTTGTACAAACTTAAATGTGGCGACCTGCCCAAAAACTTACATCGGTCAAACTGGTAGAAATTTTAATAAACGAATAGCAGAACATAAAAGGGCTTTCAATAATAGAAAAACAGATTCTACATACGCACTTCACCTTCTAGATCATAATCATTCTTTTAATGACTAATTTAAAATTCTTCACATTCAAAATAAAGGCCTTAAGCTATCTTTGTTAGAATCTATGAAAATCAACAAATTAACAGATATAATTATAAATGACCAAATTGAGCCAAACAGTTCCCTCCAGTAGCAGGGGACCGGGAAGAAGACGACACTCATGGATGCATAACCTGCGACAATGGTTCGGACTAACATAGACCGAACTGTTCAGAGGTGCCGTAAACAAAGTCAAAATAGCCTTGTTAATAGCCAACGTCCGAAACGGATAGGGCAAAGGAAGAAGAAAAAGTTCTCCTCTCCTCAATCTATTTCATTAGAGACTAGAAACTGTAAACGCATGCCAAAAAGAGATCACTTGAGAGAGGCAATCAGCCAAAACAGCTGTAATAATAAGAGTTTAAAATAAATTTTGTGGAAGTTTTGAAAACAACTTTTTTGAGTATTTTATTGTTACATAAAATGAATTTTCATCAAGTAACGTTCGAATCCATCAATTATTTAAATTAAGTTGTTGAATAACTAGATCAGGCTTGTAATCTTAAATGTCTTTTTTTGGTTTTGTAGACCTACCTTACCGTGATCTACCCAGTATTTGAAAAAAAAAACTCAGAACGACCCCTGGACGACACAAGTGTGACCCTTTTCCTAATCCCTAAATGTTTATTAAGATTATTATTCAAAAAAAATTACGTTGAATAAAATATTTAAAATAACCAAAATTTTCATACAATCTATCTAGCAGTTGTATAAACTACATTGTATATTAAACGGATGGAATATGAAAGATGGAAATAAAAACCTGGTAAAGAAACTAAAAAAAAAAACAACGAAAAAATATAACAAAAGCGCAATAATAAATTAGACGTATGCAAAATCATAATGCCTTAGACACAAAAAAGTTTTTGGACGATACGTACAAATTCAAAGCGGGATTAAGTTTTATCCGCCACTGTATAGGTCGGCTCCGGCAGCCAAGCTCAGGTTGCTCAAAAGAGAAACGTTCGCTATTTCACGAACGGAAAAAGAATTGGGACAAGATGAAGGCAGGAGAGGGTATCGTTGTACAGCTTTTCAATGCTTTTGTTATTGGCATTCCACTTTTCAATCAGGCCCTATACTGATGGGCTCACTTTAATAACCCCTTCGAACCTTTGTAGTGTCAGTGTCTGCTTTTCTTTCTTTTTCTATCCACCCTGGTATAACAGCGTAAAGAATTTACAATGGAGAAAATCAAATCACAATATCCTATTAGAATGCCGAAAAAATCGTTTTGTGTGCCGTCAAAGGGATTCACAAGGGAGATTTTTGTAATGGATATTTTATTATTTTCGTAAAAGTTACACAAGTACTGGAAATTATAATAAATTTTATTATTTTTTAACATTAGAATACTATAGTGGTTTTGATATACGTCACTACTACTACACCATCGTAAATTTTACGAATGTCATAAAAATCATTAGTAAAATGTTTATTTTTATTACAAAACCAAGACTACTTTATCTACATATTAGTTGACTAAATAGAAAATCATTCAAAAATGTATTATTGCGAGGCACATTCAGTGTAATAATTTCCACGATGCTGTTCGTATACTGCGTAACGACACTGCATAGTAGGTTTTGGTCATCACTAGTATAGTATTGCTAGTAAGTAGTGCCTTAGTTTACTTAGACAGTAAAATAAACTGTACGTTTTTTTCTCTACAAGAACCATACTTTTAACTACCATACCTACCTTTAGTATTTTGGAGATGCTTTATCGAATATTTCCGCGCATACCGGGAACAGTTACGGATAAGTAACATACTAATTGACCATGTAGAATCTTATGTGTACCTTGGCACCAACGTAAATGCAAAATGGGAACAGGCCACAGAAATTAAGGCGAGAATAGAACGAGCTAGAGCAGCATTTAGCAATATGAAAAAGCTCCTCATAAGCAGGGATTTGTCTCTTCCCCTAAAACTACGTCTAGTTAAATGCTACATTTTTCCGATCTTACTGTATGGTATGGAGGCATGGACGCTGACGAAGACGCTCACGAGAAGACTAGAAGCTTTCGAAATGTGGGTGTACTGACGCATTCTTCGTATATCCTGGACCGAACATGTCACCAACATAGAGGTAATTCAAAGAATCAGAAAGGAGAAAGAAATCGTGAATACAATTAAACAAAAAAAGCTTGAATATCTAGGCCACATATTGAGACACGATAAGTACCGTCTACTGCAAGTGATTGTCCAGGGAAAAATAGACAGTAAGCGAGGGCCAGGCAGGAGAAGACACTCGTGGCTCCAAAATCTGAGGAAGTGGTTCGGGCTCACATCGGTCGAACTATTCAGAAGCGCTGCAAACAAGATCAGAATTGCCATGTTAATAGCCAACGTTCGCAACGGACAGGGCACTTGAAAAAGAAGAAGAAGGTACCGGGAATGGTTATTATATGCTCCATCCAAGGCTTATCAAGGATATGGGCTAAATTAATCATATACTGTTCCCTTGATAACTTGATAAAGGTTTCTTGCCACTCTTATTATCAGATTTAGCCATACAGTTCACAATTTCTCTAAGGGGAAAATTCACTTATCCCAAATACCTACGGTATCAAAAGGATTGAGCTCAGATGATACTCTTTCCGTGTTCTCGGGACGAAAGTGACTTGATACGTTAGAGTATCTCTCCAAAATTTTTGTACGCATCTAATAATCAAGAGTAGCACAGCTTTGTGCATGGTGTTTACTTGTACCCACTTATGTTTTCGAGGAGGTTTTTGGAACTTTTCTACTACTGGAATAGCAGTAGTAGATCGAATAATATATTGTCTGGGTACTGTCCATGCTTCGCTGTCTCCCTATTTGTTTTGCTGGATCTCTATACTTGAAGGCATTTTCGTTGTATTTACCTGCAGATTATTGTTGTTAGGTATCGCCACATATATATTAGTGTTGTTTGCCTAGTAAGTTTATTAACTAGTATAACATCTGATCTATTATGCGCCACTGGTTAATCTGTGACAACAGTGTGGTCCCAGTATAGCTTGTAGTTGTCGTTATCAAGAGGTCTGTCAAGGACGTATTGATAATGAAGAAGATGATCGGTTTGGAGAAGTTCCAGTTTGTTGGCTAATTCCTGGTAAATAATCTTTCGTACTAAGTAATAGCGTGCTTTATAATCAGTATAGTTTGTTTCACGAAAAATGGTTGAGTGCTTAATGGTCACCTGTGTTGATCCTATTGAGTATATAGGGTCGCAATTTAGAAAGTTTGTTATTTAATATATTTCATTGGTAGCTGTGCAATACACGATTATAAAAATTTATTAAATTATTTCATATGGTATTTTCAGGTTGTTCAAGTAAATATACTTGATAATTGAACAATTTTTAACATGAAGAAAGTAGTTTTTTGTTTTACGTGAATAATTGTAGTATATGGATCTAAATTCAGAAAGGTACTTTCCTTCCCACTTTTTACAGGTTTAGGACTGTCAGCAAAAAACTGGCGCCTTTAAAAGTTTTTGCTCTTCCTAATCGGATATCGTTAAAAATGTACAGTAATAATAGTTCTATTTACAGTATATACATAAAAACGAATACATAATGTACAAAAAATAGATGAATTGAAAAAAAAATATAGAAAATTAAAACAAGTTAATATTTACAAAAAAAAATACCCAAAATAACCAAAATATATTTATGAATTCCTAAATACCTAATTCTGTTTCGCTGTCGCTATCCTCTTCAAGATTAGTAACAATTGGTTTAATTATGTGATTCAAAGTAACATGAATTTTCTACAGGCTATGTCCCATGTCCTCGGACAATGCGTCACAAACATATACTTTTTTAATAGAAAATGATTTTAACACTTCTAACAGTTCATTTTTTAAAAAACTTTCTTCAAAATATATAGCGTTTTCTAACAGGTAGTTTTGAATTTCAATTTTCGTGTTATTTGCATTTGGAGACTTATGTAATTGACGACTGTGGTAACTTGCATTGTCCATTACTATCACACTATTTTGAGGAAGGTTAGGTATAAGACAATTCTTAAATCATTGCTTAAAAAGCTCTGCCGTTGTATCCTCATGGTAGTCCACACAGGAGTCTTTAATGTTCTTTGCAGAAAGCCATAAGGCATTTGGGACCAAACCATTTTCTGATCCTGCATTTAAAATTTTTATTCTTTTCCCTTTGTTTGATGGAACTTTTGTTTGACACCTGTTGGACGAATCGGACCATCCTTTGGATGGTAAAGCATCTAATGTAGGTATCCGTTGCTCTTCGTACATTGGGTAAATTTTTCGTCTTATTAAGTCCTTATCACTTTCGTCAATACATTTGGTAGAACCGGCATCCTTACGCTTCCTTCTTGACTTAATGGGATTTGATGTATTTCTTTTGTGGTTATAGGTATTTTCGTTAAATCAGATATTTCACTGGCAGCAGTATTAGCAGTAAGTCCTCTTGTAAGTAAAGAACTATATATTGTTTTTACGATTTCTCTGGCGTCAGCAGATAAATGCTTTTTCTTTGCTAGAATACTGGAAGAAGCACCATCAATGTTTTTCCACGGATGCCACATAATGCTGTTTTATAGGTATAAATAGGTATAAGACTGGCAATACTTGTAACACTTTCAACTAAATGAAACAAAATGTATGTTTTTTTTATTATATAAAAATAAATAATATAAAATTTTTTTTTATAATATATAAAAATTTCTCATCGGTTTTATATACTTTTACAAATTATACAGAATAGAAGGAACCTGTATAATTATTCCAGGAAATACTTAACGATCAACAAATTTATTGTGGTCATTAAAAGATCAACCATTGATAGTGAAACTCACTGTTAAAATGTTTACTTAAACTTTATGAAATAAAATGTATTCTAATCGTTTTTATAATTTTATACGATTTTTTAATCGTTTTTATATTACCAGGAATTTATTATACAAACAAGATAACGACACTCCACAGTAGCTTCAATTTTACCTGAATACTTACCTGCTCAACTAATGTTGACTAAGCTGGGGTACTTGCGGTCGGGTTTTATTGCAATTATTAAGCACTCAACCATATTTCGTGAAATAAACTATACCAACAAATGACTGGCAACCCCCGGTATGTTGTTGGATGGTTTCTTGGGCTTGACATCATATCGGCATTTGACGTTTTGAATAACCTGATCCTGAATTGCAAACAGCAAACCCTTCCTCTAGGAAACATCTTTCCTGATGTTAACCAATAGTTTAACGCTATATTGTCGACATATTCTCTGCTGTTTTCATTAAGATGTCGCCTATGCAGAGGTTTACTTATGTATGTATGCATTGTCTTTTGCTTGGGTGACTTGCTGTTATTAACGCGTACATCTTGTTTCCCCAGTTTAAGCAGCATTGTGTCTCTACTGCGCAAAGAAACTTAAAAGAAAAAAGGTAATATACTTAGAATATTTAGCCACAAAACAAGCTGTAAAATATTGGCAACATTTACTTCTTGGAAAATAGTTCTTAGTATACTCATGTCACAAACCTTTATAAAAAGAGACTTTATGTTCTACCTATCTCATATTATTTTAAAATAAAGGAAAATATAACAGAGAAATTGTTTCAGAAAAACTTCGGTGCTAGAATCTCACACAATACAGATAAAATATTTAAATAAGTAAACAATTTGGAAGATATAAAAAATAATCAACTCTCAAATATTGATCTACAAAATATTACAAATAAATACTAATATATGATATATTATAAAAAGTGAAGAAAAGACTTAAAGAATTAATTTATCGGAAGATTTCAGTAAAGCCTTAGTAAAAAATATACAAGATACTTACTGTCACTTAGGAAAAACACAGTTCTTAAATACAATAGCACCATTTTACACAGCCAATAATATGACTACCAACGTTAAGAAAGTGTGTGATAACTGAATAAAAAACAAATCAAGAAGGAAAGCTAAATACGGTTTAATTTTGCAGTTAGGACCAGCGACATACCCATTTGAAATTATTTTCATCGATACCATTGGTGATTTTGGAGGATCTCGATCAACAAACAAATATTTACACCTTTTAGTAGATCATTTTTCAAATTACGCCTATATTTTAGCATCGAAAACACAAAATTCGAACTACCTGATAAAAATAATTAAAAAGGTTACACAAGATTACGAAATTAAAACTGTGTTGAATACTCAATATCCTGGCATGAATTCCAAAGAATTCAAAGATTTTTTACGGAACATACGGAACAATCAAATTAAAATTATCGTCACTACTGTTGATGCATCATTTTCAAACGATATCAATCAAAGGCTAAACTAAACATTGGTTATTGGAATGCAAAATAAATGAGTGATAAGAAAACAGCATGGACAACAATTTTCCAAAAATGTGTACAGAAATATAATGAGACATAACATACAATTACAAAATTTGCACCAAAATAGTTATTGGAAGAAGAAATTGTAAGAATTTTGCCTAATTAACTGAAATCATAAAGGTACACAGGCAGATCTAGAAAGAGAGTGACCAACTGCTTTGGAAAATATAAAAAAATCGCACAATTATTATACAAAATTCGATCTATATAGAAAAAAAATGAAAAAAATATTGTAGATTTATTATATATAGAAAATGGAAACGATCTAAACAGAAAGAAGTTAGATGAAGTAAGAATTACACCATACAAAATATTAAACAATATTTCCATTTCAATCTACGAACAAACATAAATACATATAATAATATGTATCATTTTAATGTTAGTTCAAATCTTTAAATGATTTTTATTTTTTGCACTTAATGTAGTGTTCATTTAGTATTGTACCACTAATAATAAAGTTGTTCTTTTTAAAGAGAAACGCAATTGAGTTTAATTAATGAATCTTTGCTCTCATGTTGAATAAAAGGAGATAATTATGTAAAAAGTAATACAATATTGATGATAATTACAGCTACCAGTGTTACAAAGATTTTTATCTGTTTCACATGGATACTTAATCCTTTCATGAAACTTTCAAAAAAGCCACCGGGCAATTATTTAAAGATTTAAACACAAGTAGTGACACAAGTGATGGGGTGTAGAGTTGTGTTATAGAGGTAGTACTTTTTATCGGAACGACCACATCGAGCGTCATAGACGGGAAATGGTTCTTGATAACTAAGACAAACAACTCTCACTTATGGTTCCACATGCCACACTCCGGGCAACAGCGTTGGTCTGCAGGCTAATCTAAGTGAGGGTAACCAGATGTGGCAAAAATTGTACCGAGCCATTCCCGGTATAAGCAATCCCCCTTTACTGGCTAACATATTCGAGTGGAAGAGCTAGTCAACGGTAGCGCACCCCTTTGTCCTGAAGTTGGGAAACTGGCTTCAAAGGCGAAAAAACTGTGATAGCGGTCAACGGCATAGAGATAAGAAAGAAAGACTAGGATACCTCATTAAAGATCAGGATTGGATAAGTCCTAGTAAAATCAAATGGCTATGCTTGCAGCGAAATTCAATTCCGGAGTAAGCACCTCAACCGGATCAATCTCCTCAATACAAATGTGCTAAAATGCAGAAATACAGGAACTATAGAGGAAAGTCTGACCAATATACAAGAAACAGTAAGAGAAATAAAAGAACAACACCCGGAAAAAGATACAGAGAAACGGAAATCATGGACGACCGATGAAATACTTGAACTTATGGATCGGAGAAAAAAAATAAAGAAAATCTCCAAGGATATAAGAGAATACATACTATTGTCAGAAAAAAGGTAAGAGAAGCCGAAGAGAAACACAAAACAAAGAACATTGTCAAGAAATAGAGGAGTACCAGAGTCGATATGATAACTTCAATGTCCATGGAAAGGTGAAGAAAATAGCTGAAAAGTTCCGAAAACGCAATAGCGGAAAACTAACATAATGATGAAGGCAATATTGCCATAACTAAAGAAGATAATAAGATTCCCTAATAACTTAAGGAAATGGTTTGAATGCAGTAGTGCAGAACTTTTTAGAGCGAAAGTCAACAGAGTTCGCATAGCCATGATGATTTCCAACCTTCAATAAAAGATGGAACTTAAAGAAGAACAAAGAAGATAGAAAGAAAGTATGGGAAGAATACTTGGAGAATCTTTTCTGCGACTTTGGAACAATACAAGAAGCCACCTTTGAAGAAAATTCAGGTCCCGAAATCCTACCAGAAGAAATGACGGCAGCCGTCGGACAAATAAAGGATGAAAAGGCACTGGGACTTGATAAAATTCCTGCAGAACTCCTAAAGCTATTAGATGTAGAACAAATAAAAATATTAACTTAAACATTTAATGAAATATACAAGGCAGGAAAAATACTACTAAAGTGGCTCAAATTGGAGTTCGTACCGTTGCCCAAAAAACTAGGAGCAAAAGTTTTGTGAAGACTACAGGACCATAAGTCTAATGAGCCATCTGCTAAAGCCGTTTTTAAAAGTCATCCACAAAAGAATTTACCGGGAATGCGAGGAAAAAATTGTGTCCGATACGTTTGGATTTGTGAACGCCGTTGGTACGAGGGAAGTTTTATTTAGCGTTCTGCTATTGTTTCAGAAATGTAGAGATACCAGCTGTGATATTTTGCATGCCTGATTGACTACAAAAAGGCTTTTGATAAAGTCAATCATAAATAAATGATGGGAGTGTTGAAGAGGACATGGTTTGACGGAAGAGACCTAAAAATATTAGCTAACCTGTATTGGAATCACTCAGCGGTAGTCCGAATAGATAGAAAATATACAGGTCAGGTCAAAATCTTAAAGGGAGTGCGACAGAGGTGCATAATTTTACCACTGATATTCAATATATACTCGGAGCACACTTTTGAAGAGGCTCTAAAAGATATTGATGAAGGCATCTCAATAAATGGAGTCAATCTCAATAACCTGCAGTATGCAGATGATACAATAGAAGGACTGCAAAATTTAATGAACAAACTAATGGAAACAATTAGAACATTTGGACTGGATATAAACACTAGCAAAACCAAGCTTATGATCCTCGGCAAGGAATACATAACTGGAGCAAATCTGTATCTTCAAATGAGAATTGAACGTGTCTCACAGTACAACTACTTGGGAACTATAATCTATGAGTCGTTTGACAATATCCAAGAGAATAAATGTCGTATCGGAAAGGCAAAAAGTGCATTCTTGACTATGAGCTATGTGTTCAAGAGCCATGACCTCACCTTATAAACAAAAATAAGGGTCCTTAAACGTTACGTGTATTCAGTGATTCTCTACGGACTAGACACGTGGACATTAATGGCGGAAACTCTATTAAAACTTCAAGCTTTTGAGCTATGGTTATACAGAAAGATACTGAAGATACCATGGACAGACAAAGTCATCAATGAAGAAGTACTGCGAAGGATGAACACAACCGAGGATTTGGTCAACATCGTAAAGAGTACTCCAATGCATTTTACAAAGTAAAATTTAAGGAAAAAAGGCCCCAGACCGATGAAGAATATCCTGGCTTGCTAAACTGAGAGCATAGTATAGAAAAACCTTAACATAGCTATTCCATATAGCAACCAACAAAGTCATTATAGCCAGAATGATCCCCAACGTTCGGAACGGATAGGCACCCTAAGAAGAAGAATGACATCGATACATAAAGCACGTGTGTGTTTTAAAGTTAAATTACAACCAATATAAATAAAAACACACGACATCTAATATTAAAATAATCACATGATTATTAAAAAAAAAACAATAATTAATAATTACCTGTTAGATAGCACTTAAAAGTGCAAACCGGCAAAATTGATGATTTAAGACATGTCGTCGAGATTAATTGGCAGTCGCCATTGTGGCATTTTAACAAGTTGTACGTAGAGAAACCACATCAGAAGGGAAACCAATAACTCAACAGGTGGAAAGAGATGACAGGTGCCGCGAAAATTAAAAAAGTTTTCAACTTGCAAACATTCTAGTGATTTTACATAATCACTAGTTTGAGTACATCTTTTTGTATAATGGACGGAGTGGCTGTTTTTCAATTCCTTTGTTTATTCTATCGAGATTACCCTGGCTTTCTTCTTTTTGTGTAATTATTTTTATTCAAATAATATTATAACATCTCCTTTTATCCGCTATTCAAATATTATTATTTTGTTAATTCAAAATCACGCAAACTATTAAAATTACAACCGTAAACAAACCTCGAAGCTATAGCCGTTACAGCTTGGTGTCCCTACAAAATTACAATTTGTTGCATATACATCCCTCCAAACTACTGTTTAATAAGTTCCGATCTTGAAGATTTAACTTCTCAGCTTCCTACACCTTTTATCTTAGTAGGTGACTTTAATGCACATAATACTATGTGGGGATCCGAAAACACATTTGGAAGAGGTAAAACAATCGAAAATTTCCTAAATAACGTAAATATAAACTTACTAAATTCAGGAAGTAGTACATACTTTCACATCCAATCAGGTAGTTTCTCTTCCATAGATTTGTCTTTCTGTAATCCCGGAATATTTCCTTTACTTTCATGGTACACAATAAACAGTCTCTATGATAGTAGAGACTGTTTTTCCTATTCTTATCTCTGACCAGTCAAAAATGCCCTCAAGAATTATAACAAAATGGAAAATTACTCAAGCAAACTGGGATCTTTTCAGAACCACTGTTAAGGGAAAAACCTATGAATTACTTTTTAACAATAATATAGATACAGATGTGAAACTATTAAATAACTGTTTAACTGAATCTGCTGAGGAATTTATTGGTAAATGCGCGATTGATCCTTCCAAGAAACCTGTTCCGTGGTGGAATGAGTCGTACAAAATAGCTGTCAAACAATGCAAAAAAGCATTAAATAAATTCCGGAAGACCCGTACCACCACGGATTTAATAAATGTTAAAAAACTTAGGGCCAATTCTAGGCGTATTGTAAAAGAAAGTAAGAAAGCCTCATGGAATCAATACGTTAGTTCAATCACAAAAGATACTTCTCCCGCGCAAATGTGGTCAAAGATAAGACGTATGAAAGGTCATAATACATCCAGCAAAATAGCCGCCATCTCCCTGCAGGATCATACAGTTACCGATGATCAACATATTGCAGATATCTTTGCCTCTCACTTTTCAGATAAGTCAAATATTCCGAATCTACCCAATAACTCAGATACCAACATTTCCAGCCCCAAAATATTTTCTAACACCAGCTCTATGAATCTTCCTTTTAATCTCCTAGAATTAAACGAAGCCATATCTTCATTGAAAAACTTAACAGCCGGTCCTGACGATATCCCATCAATATTCTTAAAAAATCTCCATCCAGACACACATCTCAAACTGCTAGAGTTGTATAATAACATCTGGTCTCAAAACCAGTTCCCAACGTTATGGCGACAAGCAACTACAATTCCTATTAAAAAGAATGACTCACCTCCAAATCTTCTAAAATCATATAGACCAATTTCTCTCACTTGTTCACTATGTAAACTGTTAGAAAAGATGGTCAATAAACGCTTACTATGGTATCTAGAAAGAAATAATATTCTTGACCCATTCCAAACAGGTTTCAGATCAAATCGAAGTACAATGGATAACCTTTTCACACTTCATACTGACATTGTTAATGCATTTTCGAATAGAAGCGAAGTCATAGCAGTAACTTTAGATATCCAAAGTGCCTTCGACACTGTACAAAGACCTCTAATTCTAAGAAAATTAACGGAATATAATTTAACTGGTAACATTTATTTATTTTTAAAAATTTTTTTAACAAGTCGATATTTTAGAGTATTAACAAATGGAAAAATATCAAAACCACATGCTTTGGACAACGGTTTGCCTCAGGGCTCAAAGCACTACCTTATTTTTACTTAGCATGAATGACTTTTCCTCATATATAGAACCACCAGTCAGGTACTCGATATATGCTGATGATATTATATTATACTGCCGAGGCAGAGTCACAGCTACCACCAGCACTTTGCTACAAAACACAATAAACAAAATAGACACCTGGTCTACGCGTGCTGGATTTGTGTTTTCAGCTCCTAAATCCAAAGTAATTCACTTTACCAAAAAGCATAGACCTAATCCACCTTCTATAACTTTAAACGGACTTCGTTTACAAACAGTTAATTATTTGACACTTCTTGGTATCACCTTTGATAAAAAGCTTATCTGGAGACAGCATATTCAGAAACTTAAAGGGAAAGTGTACCCAAAGAATCAATTTACTTAAATCTCTTGCTACCTTCTCTTGGGGAGCTGACGAAGAATCTCTTCTTAAAATATATAGAGCGTTAATTCGCTCTAAGCTAGATTATGGCAGTATTCTTTATATGACATCTAGTAGCTCCCTACTAAAGTCTCTAAACACGATTCAAAATACATCCCTACGACTATGCCTCGGTGTTTTCAAATCAAGCCCCGCCGAAAGTCTGTGCGTTGAATCTTCAGAGCCACCACTCCATCTAAGAAGGCAGCAGCTTCTACTTTCATACTTTGTAAGAATATCAGCAAACCCAAGTAACCCGGTAATAAATATAATCAATCCCATAGAACCTCCCCCAGTAAATGCTTCCAATCAGTCTCTCACATTAGCACAAATATTATCTCCTTTATTAGATTCCATCAACCTCTCCAATACTACTTCTATTTATACCCCCAAGACAGCTCCATGGATGCACAATCTTCCAATTTTTAATACTGATTTATGCAGATTCGACAAAACAGAAACCCCAAACTTAATCCTTAGAAAATCCTTCCAAAACATCCTTAACTTAACACAATTTGATGAAATTTTATACACCGATGCGTCCAAGAATGAAGACTGTTGTGGCTCCCCTGTGTCCACACTGACGACGACAATAAGCTCTGTGCGATTGCCTAAAAGTTGTAGTATCTATACCGCAGAATTATATGGAATACTTCAAGCATTAAAGACTTCAATCCGTCCTACTTCAAATGAAAGCATAAAAATCGCCATTTGCACTGATTCTCTTTCCTCGATTTATTCAATAAGATGCATTTTCTCGAAAAACCCACTAGTCCAGGAAATCCACACTATCTGTAACCAACTATATTCTGCTAACATAAAAGTCATAATGATCTGGACTCCATCTCATGTTGGTATATTGGGAAACGAAAAAGCAGACCAAGCCGCTAAAGCAGCATGTTCTTCTGACATAGCCTTCCAAGAGGTCCAAATCCATACGGATCTTAAAATATTGATAAAACAAAAAATCCTCAGCTCATGGGCGGACCTGTGGAGTAAAACAAAAACTAAGCTACATAAAGTTCAGCCAAGCTTATCTCGCGTCAATATCTCCTCTATGAACAGGAAAGAAAAATCAGTTATTCACCGACTACGAATAGGGCATACACGTCTCACACATGGATACCTTATGGCATTAGAAAACCCTCCAGTATGCCACTACTGTAATAACGTCCTGACCATCAAACACGTGATAGTGGACTGCAGCCAGTATGACTCTTCCAGAAACAAGCACAGCCTAAAAGGAAATCTAAAAGACATTCTCAGTTCCAAACCGTTTTGACAGTGTTCTTAGATTCTTAAAAGAAACAAGTTTATTTCAGCTTATATAAACAGTGCATAGTGATAAGCTTTATTGTTCTAAACTTTCTATAAAAAAAAATGTTCATATTAAATTCTTGTACCTATACCTATATAAAATATGTATAATGTTGTAAACTATTGTACCCGTGTCAATGACCATAAACTGTCGAGACACGTTAATTTTAAATAAAAAAAAAACACCCAATTTGTAGAACAACACACACTACCATTTCTAAATTTTCGCGGCACCTCTAATCTCTTTTCACCTGTTAAGTTGTTGGTTTCCCTTCTGCGCCGGTTTCTCTACGTACAATTTATTAAAATGCCATAATGGCGACTGGCAATTTATATTAAAGGCATAACTTACTAATTTAACTTTAAAATAGAAACGTTTTTTGTGTGTGGGTGTCATTACTTGTGTTTAAATCTTCAAATAATTGCCAGGCGGCTTTTTTAAAGTTTCGTTTAGCACTGAAGGCAATTTTTTTTATTTCCACTATACTTGTTTAAATCTGTTTTACGTGGATTAAGTAAGTAATGAAAAAAATTTATGAACAGGAAACATTTCACATCAAAGTCAATGAAGACGAAAAAACTGAAAAAATGCGTCTTGATAAAGGTATTAGACAAGGTAATACTATTTCACCAAAGCGTTTTACCTTAGTATTGGAAAATGTATTTAAACAGCTCGACTGGAAGAAAAAAGGTCTAAACATTGATGGTGTACTTTTGAGTCATTTAAGGTTTGCGGACGACATAGTATTATTTAGTACAGGTATCAAGGAACTGAAGCAAATGCTCAGGGAATTAAATCAGCAGTCAAATAAAATAGGTCTTAAAATGAACCTTCAGAAAAAAAATTGAGTAATTTACAAACTAATATTGTTATTGACAACGTCAGTCTTTAAAATGTAGATCACTATATATATCTTGGACATACCATTAAAATCGGCAAAGAAAACCAAATAGCCGGAATAAAAAGACGCATACAATTGTCTTGGGTAGCTTTCGGCAAGTTGAGCTTTATCTTGAAGAATAAAAAGATACCAATGTGTTTAAAACGTAGAGTTTATGACAAATGTATCTTGCCTGTAACTAAATATGGACTGAAGACAATAGACTTTACAAAAAAAACCTTAGAGCAGCTCAGTACAACTAAATGAGCGATGGAGAGGGCCATGCTAGGGATTAGTTTGAGAGACAGGATTCGAAATATCGACATTAGTGAAATAACAAGATTACCGATGTCGCAAAACGTATAACAAGGCTCAAGTGGCAATGGGTCGGAAATATTGCCCGAGATAATCCCGAAAAATGGACACAGAGATTAACAAACTGGAGACCAAGAGAGAACAGGCCAGTAGTTGGCAGACCACAGAGGAGGTGTGCAGATGATATCAAACAAGTCGCGGGCAAGCAGTGGATGATAATTCCAGGAGTAGAAATCAATGGAAACAAATGGAAGAGGCCTATGTCCAGCAGTGGACGAATACCGCTAGAAGAAGAAGAAAGTAAGTTATTGTAATATTGTATAGCTGTTCATATGAACCATATTTTAGACTATTATCTCCTTTCACTCAATATAAGAGGTAATTTTTGGCCTTTAATTTAAAAAACTTAACAAAGTCTTCTAAAAGAGTTTTGCTCTTGTAGATTTGAACTGATGCTGTTTTGTAAGTACAAAACGAAACGTTTTTGCTAATATATGAACTAGTTAACATCTAGCTTGTTTCTTTTCTCCTCTTATCTGATTGAGATCTTCAAGAGTAAGAGTGTGAACGGGATTCCACCCCTTTTCATTGTTTTATCACTGCTTATTGAGTTTGACAGTAGTTGATCCTTATGGATCATCATATATATATATACATACATCCATTATATTATATTCAATTTTGTTGAATCATATATATGTTCTTTTTACATATTTTATGTAATATATTCTATTTACATTTTCACCTCACAGCTATGTGTTAAATATGTTTGAAAATAATATATGATGTTTTAATTCAACTCTCAATTTAATAAATAAATTAACAACAAAGAGCCCGTTGCTGTTTAAATAATTTGCTGTGACAACTACAAATGTGATTTAATTTATATTAAAAACTAAATCATTTTATAACAAATATCTTCTTTGGAAGTATTTCAAAGCGAACCGCCACAGGAATAACTAATTACCAGAAATATTCCAAAAATGATAACCCCAATGTTTCCCCTTTTATTCCGTTTCTGCTGCAAAGCGGGAAATGGATACTACCAAGTTGTAATCCAGAGATTAGCAAGGAGCGTGTCGGAACAAAATATGTTCGGTTTTTAATACCGTGCATTCAGGATTGTACTTAAAACGGATGATATGCTTGTTGGTCTTTTATGTGAATGGATAAAAATATTAGAGTGTAATATGTAGGAACAATATCGTACTAGGCAGCGTATTAGAAAAAATACTAATTATATAAAACATACTAGATTATAATATAAAACATTTCATTATTTTTCTTTACAAAAAATGTATTACTTTATTACTCGACTTATACGTTATTCCTCTGATATATAAGTATATATATACATATATATATATATATATATATATATATATATATATATATATATATATAAATATATATATATAAATATATATATATATATATATATATATATATATATATATATATATATATATATATATATATATTATTGTGATATGATTTGTGATAAGATAGTCTTGGTGCGCCAAGCAATAATTAGCTAATTAATTTTTTTGATTAATTAAAATTATTTAAATGATATGATTATGACTCTATCACAATTTTTAATTCTTTTATCTCAGGGTTAAATTCGTGCTTCAATATCTATGCTATTACATGTGAAAGGTAAGGTCCAGAGAATACCGGAATAATAAAAAACACATATGATCTAACACTATATATTGAAATAAAATAATGAAATAATTCACACTCAAAAGTTTTCAATAAACAAATCTCATATAATGATTCTCAAAAATTTTGTTCTACGTACGTGAACAATCAAAATTAATGGTACAAACAATATTAATTGAAATCTCAAAATTCCGAACTATTCTAACTCTCCTAATCAAAATATTTATATCCTTTCTCAATTAAGTGTAAAAATTGTGTTATCAATAAAAGAAAAAACTGCAGAAAACAAAATATCTCTCTCTGATGATGAGTGGTCCAAATCCTTGTTCCTTGTAGACTATATTATCTCCTCTCAACCGCTCCCTATGTAATCAGCAATCTTACACAGATTGTTGCAAGTATATCGTCCTTAATGATCTCCTTCAAAAGCACAAATCATTCAAATTATGATAGCCTTTCTCCTCTCGATAAACTGAATCTCTCGTTGGCCCGAGTGAAAATTGACTCTTGGAATATCTTCTCTTTACGATAAACTGAATCTCTCGTTGGCCTGAACAGTGACTCTTGGAATATAAGTAGAGAAATATGACTTACAATATTTTGCTGCTTCAGCCTCTGTCAGATACACTAACTCCACAAAAACTCACTAACATTCAACACTACTGCTTGCTACATTTCAGGAACCGCCAGAGAACAATCACTGTTCCTCTTACAGATTTGGAAAATTAACCGATTCTCTCTTTTTTCTCTCCCCAATCTCGCTAAACTCCCTCCTACATACTTATCCCACCTTTTTCAATCTCCGCCAATCAAAACTCGTCACAATTCCCCCATTTTTTCATTTCGATAACAAACAAATTTTTACCTATAATTATAAATTTCCTAAAACTTATTTACAAATAATATTTTTCTATAAATCTTAAAAACTAACAAAAACCTCTTTCTATAATCCCTTCTATTGTCTTTAATCACTGCATTAATGGATTTTGAAAAACCCCGTTCAATTCTTTGGCTTTCACTTAAACTTATGCGGGTCACTCAAGTATAACAAAGAAATGATTGATGTAAAGCTTACATTTTGTTTAGTACAGGTAATTCAAGAAATTAATAACTCTCCTTCTTCGAAATGTTTGTTGGATATTATCCTACTTAGCTGAATTATTTTGATGTTATTGAATTTTGAAATATTTTTAAACAAACCAATATTTTTCTCGATTTTACATATCATAACAAATCCCCGCCATTTGATCTGCCGAAAACTCTTTGTTAAATTTTAAAATTGACAAAAGTTTTCTAGGATCAAATTATTTCACTATGTTATTAAAATCTATTCATGATACTGACAAATGTCGTGAATGTTAAAATACCCCGTATATTGCCTGTCTTTATACGGGATTGGATATATTTTCGTTTTAAATTTTTCCAAGTATTTTCCCTTAAAAGAAAGTTCATAATTTTTAACCACTTGATTTACTTTATTAACAAAATCTCCATGGTTTCCTAAAATCTTCTCTATTTCATTCTCCATGTTTTTTCCACAATTTATTTTTCTTTCATCCACCTTTTGTTCACATGTGTTCACTGTCCATAATACTTCTTCACAAAATTCTGGATTCTCGTCCATCAATGCCATTTTTTCTTCTGTTTTCTTTTTATCCTCTAATTCCCTTTGGTATTCCGAGCACCATGTTTCTATTCCTTTCATTTCTCTGATGATACCTTCTTTTTCTTCCTGCTTCCATTCTGTTTTATCGTCGGTTGCCAACAATTCTTCTGTGCCTTCTATTTCCTGTTTTTCTCTGGTCTCCATCTTATTTTCCTGCTTTCTTTTCGAACTCTTCTTCTTTTTCTTCCTTCTCTTTTTCTTTTCTGTTAGATCTTGTTCTTGTACTTTCGGTTTATCCTCTACAGTCATATCGATTTCTTTGCGTTTTTCCTGTGCATTGATCCTTCCAGAATTTGTTTTCCTATCTGTTTGCTTTTCTTCTCCTGTGTTGTCTGGTTCTGCTCTGATTTCCAGTTTATTTTCCGAAAAATTTATGGTGATATCTTTTTTCCTCAATTCATCAATTCCCGCTATCATATCATGATTTAAATCTTCAATCACCACACATTTCATAATATGGAATTTGTTTCCCACTCTTATCTGTACTCCCAAGCCTTCGTTTACTGTCGTCAAATTTTTATTGTTTGCACCCACTAAATCAACCCTAGGAATCTTATACACAAATCTGTCCAAATTTAATTCTTTTACTAGTTTTTTATTGATTAGCGATATCTCCGATCCAGAATCAATCACAATTTTAATCGCTTTATGTTTTATAAATGCATCTAAAAATATTAGATTAGAATTAGAAATTTGTCTGTCGTTTCCTATTGCTACATGATTCATCTCCCTTCTATTTTGTTGTTGGAAGCTCTGGTTATTTCTATCGTCCCTTTGTTCGTTAGTATTCCTATTCGGAGGATTTTGTGCATCTCTATTCCTGTTGTGATTTTCATATGTTCTCTGTTGTGTGTCATTCCTGTTATCGTAATTTTGTTGTCTATTGTAATTATTGTAATTTCTCGGCCTATATTCGTTTGTTGATCTGGGATGTCGGTTTCTCTGGTCATAATTTGATGAATACCTTCTTTCCGCTCCATTATATTGGTCATGTTGTCTTCTATTTCTCATTTCTTTTCTTTTCGCTTCTTTTAATTGAAGGAATTGGCACAAACTATCAATATCTTGATAGTTTCTCAAAATCACGTGATCTTCCAAAGTTTCCTCAAAATGTCTGCTGATCATTTCTACCAGCTGTTCGGTAGAATATTTGTATTCTAGATATTTTAAATTGTTATATATCTGCAAAGCATATCTTTCTTCAGATATTCCCATTTTTTCGTGATATTTTCCATTCTGTAGCTCTTGGTTGATTTCTCTCTGTTTATTTTTCCCCCAGAAATAGTTGAGAAATTTATTTTCAAAATCTGTCCAATTTTCAAACTCATCTTCCTTGCTTTCATACCATAACGCTGCTCCTTCTTTCAAATGGTTTCTAATTGTTTCTTTGCAATCGTCAAAATATCTAATATGTTGTAATTTGGTTTTCAAATTTTTGACAAACGGTACTGGGTGTGTTTTCCGAATATCCCCGCCAAATTGTATTTTCGCCTCGCTTGTTCCATGGATGATAACTTCTTTTCTCTCTACCCCTCTTAGTTCAATTTCTGCCATTTGTTTTTCATTTTGCTTTAATCTTCTTTCTACTTCCTTCCTGTCTTCTTGTAGCGCATTTTCAAATTTTATTTCTAATCCCTCCAAATTATCTTTAATTCTCATTTCTTGTTCTTTCATATTATTTTTAATTTCATTAATCTCTTCTATTTGTTGTATCAGTTCTTTCTTTATCCCCACAACACATCCTTTAATTTCCTGTTCATAGTTTTCCAAACGCTGCTCTATATTTCTGTTATTTAGTTCTATTGTTTGTTTTGTTTCTTGTTGATTTCTATCCATTTTTAGTGATGTTTCATTTTGGTTTTTCTCTATTGTTTGTTTTGTTTCTGCCATTGTTTGTGACTGGAGTTGCATTAGTTGTAATATTTTATCTATTCCTGATAGTTCTTTTCTCTCCTCAACTATTGTCACATTTCCTTCATTATCCGATACTTCTTCCAAAATTGTTTCATCTTCTCTGTTATCCTCCTTCCTTTCCTGCATTTTACTTTGTCTCCTTGTGACAGACATGTTGTTACTTTTTGTTATTGTTTTTGTCCCCGCCAAATGTGAAATTTTACAACACTCTATATGTTTCAGAACACGACAATATTTCTCCCCAAATGTATTAAATTTTCACGACAAATATCAAATATGCAATCAGTAAAATTCAAATAATTCAAAATAAATATCAAATGTACGATTGGTAAAGAAAATAAAATCAAATAATTCAATAGCAGTAAATATCCACTAACTACGATCAATCAATAAATCAAATTTATATTCCCTGGAAAAATTGTCAAAATACTTTCAAATTCAAATTCCCTCAATGTTATATGTTTTTATCTCTGGATCACCTGTACTTATTCCAGATCTCTTTCCCTTCCTTCAAATGTAAAGCTGCGATATTTTCAAGCCCCACGTTTTGGAAGCCAGTTATTGTGATATTTAAAGTCTTGGTGCGCCAAGCAATAATTAGCTAATTAATTTTTTTGATTAATTAAAATTATTTAAATGATATGATTATGACTCTATCACAATTTTTAATTCTTTTATCTCAGGGTTAAATTCGTGCTTCAATATCTATGCTATTACATGTGAAAGGTAAGGTCCAGAGAATACCGGAATAATAAAAAACACATATGATCTAACACTATATATTGAAATAAAATAATGAAATAATTCACACTCAAAAGTTTTCAATAAACAAATCTCATATAATGATTCTCAAAAATTTTGTTCTACGTACGTGAACAATCAAAATTAATGGTACAAACAATATTAATTGAAATCTCAAAATTCCGAACTATTCTAACTCTCCTTATCAAAATATTTATATCCTTTCTCAATTAAGTGTAAAAATTGTGTTATCAATAAAAGAAAAAACTGCAGAAAACAAAATATCTCTCTCTGATGATGAGTGGTCCAAATCCTTGTTCCTTGTAGACTATATTATCTCCTCTCAACCGCTCCCTATGTAATCAGCAATCTTACACAGATTGTTGCAAGTATATCGTCCTTAATGATCTCCTTCAAAAGCACAAATCATTCAAATTATGATAGCCTTTCTCCTCTCGATAAACTGAATCTCTCGTTGGCCCGAGTGAAAAATGACTCTTGGAATATCTTCTCTTTACGATAAACTGAATCTCTCGTTGGCCTGAACAGTGACTCTTGGAATATAAGTAGAGAAATATGACTTACAATATTTTGCTGCTTCAGCCTCTGTCAGATACACTAACTCCACAAAAACTCACTAACATTCAACACTACTGCTTGCTACATTTCAGGAACCGCCAGAGAACAATCACTGTTCCTCTTACAGATTTGGAAAATCAACCGATTCTCTCTTTTTTCTCTCCCCAATCTCGCTAAACTCCCTCCTACATACTTATCCCACCTTTTTCAATCTCCGCCAATCAAAACTCGTCACAATTCCCCCATTTTTTCATTTCGATAACAAACAAATTTTTACCTATAATTATAAATTTCCTAAAACTTATTTACAAATAATATTTTTCTATAAATCTTAAAAACTAACAAAAACCTCTTTCTATAATCCCTTCTATTGTCTTTAATCACTGCATTAATGGATTTTGAAAAACCCCGTTCAATTCTTTGGCTTTCACTTAAACTTATGCGGGTCACTCAAGTATAACAAAGAAATGATTGATGTAAAGCTTACATTTTGTTTAGTACAGGTAATTCAAGAAATTAATAACTCTCCTTCTTCGAAATGTTTGTTGGATATTATCCTACTTAGCTGAATTATTTTGATGTTATTGAATTTTGAAATATTTTTAAACAAACCAATATTTTTCTCGATTTTACATATCATAACAATATATATATATATATATATATATATATATATATATATATATATATATATATATATATATATATATATATATATATATATATATATGTATATAATATTCAGATCATGTTTTAGTTGGCACAAGAATTCGGGCTTAATATTGAACTCCTCAAAAACCCGCAAACGATAAAAAGTTTTCAAAACTATATCGAAACTAAATACATAACTAAAGAGAATCTAACAATTAGTGAACAATGTGAAGTGTGTAAAAATTATATTAAAGACGCAGCAAATAACATTCTAGGGCTGCAAAGACCACCACCATGCAATAAGTGGTTCGATGCTGAGTGCGAGGAAGAAAGAACAAGAAGAAAGAACAATGCATATAAACTGATGCAGCAAAAAAGAACTCGAGAAAAAGAACAAAAATATAAAACCAAGGATCGGACTATGTAAGGATAAGGAGGGGCATATACTTAATACAAAAGAAGAAGTATTGAAAAGGTGGGTGGAACACTATAAAGAATTACTTATTATCGAAGTAGAAGATCCAAATCAACCACCCCCAGGAGCAAACAACAATACACCATTGGAGCCTCCATCAATTCAGGAAGTACGGAATGCAATAAAACTCCTAAAAAATAATAAATCTCCAGGAAGTGATGGTATATCCTCAGAACTTATATAATCAGAAATATATAAAATCATACTGAGAGCCTGGAATGAGGAACAAATCCCAGAAGAGTGGTGTATTGGGATCGTTTGCCCGCTACAAAAAAAGGCGATGAATTAGAATGCAGAAACTATAGGGGAATAACCCTCCTTAATACTGCATACAAAATATTTTCTAGTATTTTATACGGTCGCCTGAGTGCATATTCAGAGGAGCTTCTTGGCGAATATCAAAGTGGTTTTAGGCCTGTTTGATCAACAACAGACCAGATCTTTGTGCTAAGGCAAATACTGGATAAAACCAATGAATTCAATATCGACACATACCATCTTTTCGTAGACTTCAAATCGGTCTATGATAGTGTCCTTAGAAATAAATTGTATGAAGCCATGGATGAATTCCACATCCCCGAAAAACAGACAAGATTGTTTAAGGCTACAATGTGTAAAGTTGTTTGCAAAGTCGAAATACGATTTGAAACGCATGTTGGGCTGCGACAGGGAGATGCGCTGGCGTGTCTCCTTTTTAACATAGCTCTGGAAAAGGCGGTCAGGGATGCCCAAATAAACAACAGAGGAAACATTTTTAAAAAATCATCCCAAATTTGGAGATTTTTAATACTCGGTCGACAATTAGGGCAACTAGGTCGACATCATCTGCCAAGCAGATAGTTGCCCGCACAACACGAAAGCTAGAAGAAATGTATACCACCTTGTCAAACGCCTCAAAAAATATGGGCCTGCAAGTAAATAAAGATAAAACTAAGATAATGGCATCAACACCCAACAATAGAGCCAGAACATCGGTGGCCAGAACATCGGCCACCAATTAACGGTTGATAATTCTACCTTTGAAGTGGTGGAAAAATTCACATACTTAGGCTCCCTCATCACCAAGGAGAACATCATGACGGAATAAATCAAGCGAAGAATAATCCTAAATAAAAATCCTAAAAATCCTAAATAAAAACAAAAATAACCATATACAAAACCCTTATACAACCAGTGTTGACATATGGGTCGGAGACATGGACCATTTTCAAGGCAGATGAAAATCTCCTGCTTATATTTAAACGAAGGATCCTGAGAAGAATATTCGATGGCATCTGTGAAAATGGTGTTTGGAGAAGGAGGTACAACTACGAGATATATCACAGATATAAACATATATTTGGTGGTAAAGACGTAGTATCCTTTATAAAAATAGGAACACTAAGATGGGCAGGACACCTGGCAAGATCATAGCAGAACAACCCTCCTAGAAGAATCGTTATGTCGCAACCTGTGGGAAGTAGAAGTAGGAGTAGGCCAAAACTCAGATGGAGGGATGGTGTAGGCAGCAAACTGGCAACAGTTGGCAATGGATAGAACTGACTGGCGTAATAGACTTTGGGCTCTTTTATAGGGCTGTAGCACCAATGATGATGATGATGATAATGAAGTTTTTTCCCTTATATAAAAAAAATAATATTTATATCATTTTTTTATATCAAGAATATCTTTATTTTCCCGTTTTTGTAATTAAAATTAATAAATAATTTACGGAGATATTTGCAAAAAAGCAGTTTTTTTGCAATAATTTATAAATTAAATCAACTTTTTTATTAACAAAATAAAATGTTAGTAATACATTTAAACATCGATAAATTACTGTCCTTTAAATTTGTGCGGGATCGATCAAATAGTTTAAAAGTTATTTAATTGGTTTATCCCTGAGGCTAATTATTTAAATTATTAAGCTTGCTCTATGCATGATGCTAGACACATTTAGCAAATTTCATAGGATTCTTTAAGACTTAAACTATCTCAGAAGTTAGATGCATATTGCGTTTTTATCGAAATTATTTACAAAATAAACGTTTAAAAAAGGGGTACGTTTTTTACTTATAAACAATTGTAATAACTTTTAAATTTTTTAAGCTATAGACTTGTACGTACAATAATTGGATAACTGGTAAAAAAACTCACAGTTAAAAAAAAAAGAAACCTTTTATAACCAATAGGGACGAAGTTAGCGACTATTTTTTTTTTAAATCATATCCATTGTTTATAAACAGTAAGAAGTAAAATTTGCACAAATTTTTAATGAAAATCTAAACTTCATATTGAAACTTATAGCTATAGCTTATAAAATTTATCCAATTTTTCGAAACTTACAGCCTTTCGAAACGAAGTTACTTTCGAAAGATCGACATAGAAAAGTGGAGGGGAAACTGTTTTAGCTCCTCGCTCCAAAATTTCGTCAATCTCAGTGTAGTGGCTTTAGAAAGCAATATACTTATACTTCTTTAAGTAAAATATTTTGTGTTTCTTGAACAGAAAAGTTTTAACTAAAAGAAGAGGAGAAAATATGCCGCAACCTCGGTACAGTTACGTTTGACGACGACAGTGATTCTGAAGACGTATATTTATAGACTGACTCAATAAGTGAAGACAAACAATCTGCAACAAAAAGGTTCAGAGCTGACAGTGAAGTCGAATTAATGAACCAAATTTTAACTTTTAAACCAATGTATGTAAAGAAAATAAAAAAAGTAAAGTTTAATAAACATTGCAAAATTTAATAAGACAAGTGATGAAAAAATCGACTTATTTTATCTAAAGCAGTAACGCAGATTAGATTAATATTGTATATCATATTTGTACGAAAAATAGAATAAAAATTAATATAGGTAATTATAAAAATAGAAACAATTATAATAATTAATATAAGGAATATATTAATATATGTATTGTGTAAAAAATTACCTGAAATTTAATTTATAAAATATATAAGTATTATTACATCATTGATATAAAATGAAAAAATAGAACATTATTAGAGTTACCAACTAATAGAACAGTTTATTGTTACTTTTATTTACTTTTTTTAACTCACTCTTACCATAAAAACTTAAAGCAATATTGTGAATTAAAAAAATCGTTTAAATCTTTGTGCGTGCCTACCTAAAAACCGTCTCTGTTAAACAGCAATAAGCTATGCTCTTCGAGTAGGAATTAGTAGAAAACCGGGAAATCAGGCCTCCCGATGGGGTTGTTGTGCCTTTTTACGCAACTTGAAGATGCACCCACTCATTTAGCTTCCGGTTTTCCGGTAACAAATTATCTGCAAGGAGTTTCGTGAAATTTAAAAGGGAGTTATGGGTAGGATATTTTTGTTGACTAAAAGGCCAATTGTAAACAAGAATAAGAGAATTTTTAACTGTTAAATATTCTTATATTTTTTAAAGTTTTCCAACAATTTATTATAAATTCGCAATAAAACAGAGATATAAATTTCTGAAAAAACCAATTAATGAAATAAAACTTTTAATATTAACATATCCATCCTCTGTATCAAGACGTTTAATTGTCATATTAACAAATTCTTGAAATAGTTTAAAACAAACAAATATTAGTTTCTAAAGAAATATTAGCGGCATCTTCTTGTTTTATATGTACAATTTTTTACTAAAAGTTGGCAATCACTGGTTTACTAAAAGTTTGCAACTTTTGGTATTTGTAAACACTTCCGCAGATTTTTAAACCAGCATTTTTTATTTCTAGCTACTTTTCTTACCATTAATCTTACCGTCCCTTAAGTTGTAGGATACTGTATTTATCATAGCAATACACATGGCCTTACTACTACTACAATGTTCATTTAGAGGGACTCGAAAGGATTAACATGTGAGTCCCCGTTTAGGATCTTTCTATCCTCTTCAGGTTAGCTTTGAGTGTGTTGTGGTAAAGCAGAACAGCTTGATAAATACACTGTAGTAGTGGCGTGTGTTGTGGAGCATCTTGGTGGCTGTTAAGATGGAGTCGCTGCTTGAATCAGAGGTAAAGGCTTGTCTGGATAAGATGTTCTTTCCACGGTGTGGTGTCTGTGTTTTGAGCTAGTTGTGACAAAGGCCGATTCTCTAATCACTATTGTACTTGCAAGCTGTGTTTACGTTTACATCCAACTTCACAACTAGTGTATTGCTCTAAAATTTTGTTATTGGATGTTTGCGTTAACGGCCAGTACTCGTCAGCTTTCGAGAGGCGGTTTATCATAGGTAACTTAGTGTGAGTATGTTTGTGAAAGCATGACAGTAATAAACGCTACCATTTCGATGTTACCTAAGTTCCCTCAGTCGCTTAGACATCCCCTGTCGACCAAAGAATTTGTTCCGTGCTCAAGATGCAGTTGTCGGCCGGGGGCCCTAGCGGCGAGAATACTTCGGTAGCAGAAAGAGGACCTATTTCACCATCATCCTAGTGTGAGTGTTGTGTGTATGAGTGTTTTAGAGTGTGAATGTGTGCAAGTCTTCGACAGAGACGAAAACTGTGTTCTATAGTGGCCATTGTTCCTGCAAGCCGTTTGCGACCAACTTTAGAACTATTGTATTGCACTAAAATTCCTTCTATTGATCATTTCAATAGTTCAATAGACAATTTAAATATCTGACAATTTAGGTGAAAAAATAGTTGCCGCTATTTTCTCAGGGATGGACAGGTATCATTGAGTAATGAGATTGGAAAACTGCAAAAAAACTAATCTCCCCCTGTCCGGGGTAAGGAAAAAACTTGGGTTATAGATGGGTGCTGTAAGCTAGCGGAGTAGATTTAAGAATGTCAGCGTATTCACCTGAGAGTTCGTCAATGTAAGTCTGCATTGGAATGGACGGAATGTGAGGTTTTTTTTCTTGTGGTCTCCGGGTTTTTACGTAACCTAGATAAAAGCAGAAATATTTCAAGGTATCTTGGGCGATAAAGTGGGGGCCGTTGATGGTTCTGTGGGTGAAGTTTCTGTTAAAAGTTTTGATTCTGTCGATTATTGTTTCAATATTTGCTGTGTTATCGATTTCACGGGATGAGAAGTCCCAGGGTTTTCTGCATACACTAAGCAGAATCCTGATCTCCCAGTGTTCAGTTTTTTCTTTTGATAATCTTTTAGAAGGCATTATAAGTTAGACGTATACTCCATAACTGGCCGAATTAATGTTTTATAAGTGTGTACGAGAGTTTTGTGTGTGTTTTTCCAATTTCTATTGTAAGTGGTATGAGAAGGCGGGCTCGATATCTCACTCTATCTAAAGTTTCCTTTAGATCAGGTTCCCAGTTGAGTGGTGTCTTAGTGGAAAGAACACTTAAATAGAAAGCTGTCGGGCTAATATCGAAGCTTTGTCATATCAAATTTAGAGAGAATTGACCGTCGTCGCGGGCGACGACACTTATACATATTTTGGGGCTGCGGAACACAAAGGTTGGTGTTTTTGCTGCGTTAAGTGTAACTCTTTACTTATTGAACCATTCTTTGACGCCGTTTAAAAGAGTTTGTTCTCTTCTAAAAGTTCTCTTAGGAAAATAACCGTTTGCTGTTGTAATGAGGGCAGTATCATCCGCGTAAAGAAACAGTTGAGTGCCTGGGATGTTTTGATTTAAAATGTTGCTGTTGTATATTATGTACAACAGGGGTGCTAGCACTGAGCCTTGGGGAACTTCAGCACGTGGAGTAAAATGGTTTGACAAATAATCGCTTATTCTCACTCTTACAGTTCGATTCATTAGGTAATAATGTATAATTTTAATGAATTGGAGGGGTAGCCTGATGTCAATCAGCCTCCGGACAAGCCCGTCATATCAGACTTGATCGAAGGCCTTTTTTACATCTAGAAAAGTGGCGATGGTGATAGAATTGTCATTTATGGCTTAAGTGACTTTAGGTGTGAAGTCTATTAATGCATTTTGAGTTGATTTATCAAATTGGAATCCATATTGAAATTTTGGGAATTATATTGTGGATTTCGAGAAAGTTGTTGAGTCTATCTTTGAGCATGAGCTTGAAGACTGTTCTTATTTAATAAGCATAACATTTAAATAACACCGGTACGGGGTTTGTCCAGTTTGGGTATCATTATAGTGTTAGCCACCTTCCAAGGAGTAGGAAAGTGGCTATTTTTAAGATATGCAATAATAGTTTTTGATATAAGTGGAGTTATATTCTCAGAAAGTGTTTTTTTACAATAACTCTTCGTTCCCCTCTCAATTAGGGGGGTTATGACCTAGAATTTAGTGCATGAGAATAGTTCTTACTATGAATTAAGTTTAAACAACCGAACAAAATTTGGGTTGTCTGAAGACTGGAAAATAATATGAAGCGTGTTTTTGAATTTTTCGGCTTTTAGCTCCTCGGAGCTGACTATTTGATTGTCGATCAACAGATGAGAAGATGAGAGATAATTTTTGTTTGGTTAGGACTTTGAGTTTGTTCCAGAATTTACCACCGTCTTTGTAGTCTAGTTTGGAGGTCGTATCTTCCCACTGGCGAACCTGTAGGGCAGATATTTCCCTTTTAATTCTATCAGAGATGCGGTTATATTCTGTTCCAATTATGGAGTTTCTGTTGATCTCGTAAAGATGTAGAAAGCCGGTTTTTTGTTGGATTTGGAGAAGAAGTATTGTAGTGTTTTTACTGGAATAGAGTGATTGATTGCCTTCGTGATGAAGCTTCTAAATTTGATTGCACTCTGGTCAATACTATCATTTATATCAAGTTCGCCTAATTCTGGGAGATTGTTTGTGATATATGATTTTAAGAGTGGCCAGTTTGCATTACGATAATCTCTTATTTGTTTTGGTAGACTTGGAATTGTTGGCGACATTAGGTCTATGTTAACTAAAATTGGAAGATGATCGGACGTGCATGAGAATTGCTTTGTTTAGAGTAGCGAAATACTCTAAAAGTTCGATGGAAAGCGGTCGGCTTGGATCCCTGTAGTTAGAGATTATCATGAGGGAAGATGCAGATAAATTGATAGGAAGTCTACGATGGGGGACTGTTTGTTTGGAGAAAACTTGTGGGGTGTGGCAATCCGTGTTTGACGAGGATACTATTTCCGCGGTAAACTTAACATTGGTTTCGGTTTATGGTAGTATATCCTGCAAAGGTGGAAGTAATGCGACAAAAAGTGTCTGTTGTGATCGCAAGAATTTGGATGTTGTGTTTTTGTAGGATATGTTTAATAAGGGGTCTCTTTTTGAAGACCCACTGGGTATTTACTGCTCCTATGGTGAAATCCATACACTGGTATTTAGAAGGGTCGGTGGAAGTTCATATCGACCTTACTGTTTTGGCCAGACAAGACAAATGCATGGCCAAAGATTTTTTCTATGACAGAGCTAGTAACACTGCCAATCAGATCTCGTCCCTCTGGTAGTATGTTGAGCAATACAATGGTATTAAGTTTTATAATGTTTTTTAGGTCAGTGGAAAGATCGTAAGGGGGAGTAAATCTCTCGATTGATAGTGGTTGGACTTGCGTTTCGAGGGTTTTCTGTGCCTTTTGGGGCATCGATTGAAATATGCAGGGTGGACTCCACTGCAATTTGGGCATTTAAAGGTTGTTGAGTTTGGGCAGTCGCTTGATTTATGGTTTTGACCACAGTTTGGGCATATAAAAGATTAATATTGTGCTGAAGCTTTTTTCTTTTGGCATTTTAATGGGTTAAATATTTAGGATATAAATCGATATGTTCATGTATTTTGGGAGTTATAGTGGTTGGAATAGTACTAACACGATTTAAATGCTTGCCTCTCATGTCAACAGAAGACATTACCTTAGCCAAGAGATTTGTTAGTCTCATAACTATCTTGTGTGAAATTGTATGCAAACCTATGAATGCTTTGCGACATACTTCTGAAGGATTTCCAGACACAATTACATAATACTTGAATGTGGAAATGATTTGCTTTGAATTATCAACTGTTCGTCTGTGCGGTTTGACATTGAATCTTTCAATAGACCCCAGTAAAAAGAGGTCTTGTTCATTTTTTGTTTGGTCAGCATAAAGTTTTTCTAAAATATATTTTTTGTCTTCATCTAATAGCTTTGCTTTGACATGCACTATTTCCAACATTGACAATCAGGGCCAGTTTGTTTAGCTTTAATTAGTTTACCCGATCACAAAACCCTTTCGATTAGCAATTTTTTCCATTTCTCTAACATGTAATTCTTTATTTAACTTCCCCTTCCTCCGGCGTGGCTTTGCATTTTCACTCTCTGAACTCAGAACATCAAAAAAGAACAGTCACAAAATTAACACACTACAACTATTCACTGTTAACTGTTTACGTTGTAATATAGCTCCACATTAACTAAACAACAAGAGATAAACGACTGACAGGTGGCAGGTGATGTGTAGAAGCCGGATATGCGCAGGCAGATAGCTGTGCGGACACACACTACACTATCGCTGTCCGACACGAGTAAAGCTAAAGAAGGTACAAATTTCTCAGATTAATAGACTGGGTCAATATCAAGCACAAAATGACTGTACTCCCTTAATGCTGTAACGAAGAGTCACCCTTAGTCTTTCGTTATATTAGGTTCAATTTTAATATATTCAAAGTTAAAATGTACTTTACTAAATGATACAAAGTAGGTGTAGCCAGGTACGTATATCGATTTTGAGTTTTTAACGATTGGTAAATAAAATTTTAAGCATAATTTTGTGTACCCATTTAAATTTAATCAGTTAATACATTGTGCTGTACATTCCTGCAAATATTTTAGGAAGTGAAGACGAGTCTGAACCTGAAAAACGTTCTGGTTATATTCATCTCACACACGATGCCAAGCAAATCGTGCCAAGTACTTACTCGTTAAAAATACTCTTTAGTTAACCTTTATAATACCGGGTGAATTTTAAAACGACCAGTACCAGGTGGGTCGCCTTCTCACCCCAGTAGTTTGGTTCACTCTTAAGCGCAAGGATTCTATGTATCTCATTAATCTTACCATTTTTTTAACTTTTTATTTTCTGTATACTTTTTTTAGTACCAATTCAGTAAATTAAAAATCAAAAACAGAAGACAGTCACATTCAGAAACTCACCAAATAAACAGGTTATTTCGCACAATCCGACGAAAATAGTAAATTTTCTGTTAGCGGTATTTTGGGTTTTACTACTTCTTTGTGATCTTAATACATCAACTACGAATGTCCTAAATCGTCAAAGAGATTGACTAAACTTATTTAGAGATATTAATAAAAACGAGAATTCGCCCCACCCGGTATTAGGAGGGTTAATAATATTTACTGATTAATTAATTCATAAACAACACAAAATTCCGAGCAGAATTCCTTAAAAAGTAAAATTACATATTTTTTCTTAGGACTTCTTTCGATGATGGTTAAATCAGAAGCGATCAAAAAGACGATTTTTTTGACACAAGTGCCACGATATACTTATAAAAGACGGTCCAGTGTTGCAAAAAAAAGAAAGGATTCTGGTGCCCATCGAATATTACTGAATTTTCATTTCAGCTATACGGAAAAAAATATATCATATGTATCCAATGCATAACTTTCTAACTTTTATATATACTAAATAAACTTTTGAGTGAATTAAGAAACAAAGAAATAATCCACGAGTGTCATAAAACTACTTTTTGTTTAAAACAGTGAATAAACGGCAGGCAATTATGGAATCCAGCCGTTTAATAAAGTGGAGGTTCGATTATTTGGAGAGTCTAAGGTCTTTTAGGAGTTACGGGAAAAACTTGTATTATTTGGATGAAACTTGGTTCGACACCCACGATATAGTTAAAAAATGTTGAACCGATGATAGTGAAAATTGCGTTACCAATGTTCCCTCCTCTAGAGGGAAGATAATTTGTATTTTACTTTGTGGAATTGTCGTAATTTTGATAAAATGTGTCAGTATATAAGTCCGACCCTGTATACAACTATACCTAGAAGATTAAATCCGAAATATCTTGCAACGAACAGTAATGTGCATCTTTTCAGCTCCATAGATGGAACTTGACTCTAGAAACAAAATGGCTATCTCAGTTTAAATTTGCAGTTTTGGAAGGTGTACCCTTTTTAACTCATCGATTTAATTATTAAAAAACGTGGACAATACATGTCAAAAATGTCCGAAACAACAACAATATTTCCGATTTAATATCAAAATTCTGTTACCGTTAGATATATATTTATTTTAAATATCGATATTCAATTTTAACAGTAGTATGCACTATATGCTAATTTTGCATTAAACTTTTATAATTTAACTCCATTTTGCAATTTAAATATCTAACAAGCTTAACACGTTAAATATTAAAATAGATCATTAGATCGCTCGCTGCCGCTTGTATCCATCGTCTCAAACACTTACTTTGTCCATTCTCCTTTCTTCCATTTTTCGTTTTCAATAATTCCCATCTCTATTTGATATGGAAATACACCTTCATTTCCTTCCATTATACGATCTCAAATTATCCTCATCAGGAGTACGTGGGGCGAGCATCCACTTTTACAGCAATTTACTCCCGAGGGATACGTTCAAGCAGCATAATTCACGCGGCTCAAGGGAAAAGAAGGAACTCCGCGCATCATTGAAGGTCATTCTTATACACTTTGAAAAACCTTCGAGGATAAGGTTATTCGTCAAGACAGTAAAGACAGAACGGTGAGGTTCAGAGACACCGAGAGACACCCGTTGGGTGGTAATTAATTCAGAACTGCCTGGTGCAATTGGTTGTGGCGCGAAGCAGTTTAGATAAATGGGTGTACTTTGAATTTAGGAGCTTTTTGGTATCAAAAAGATGTTAAATTTTAAGGAATTTAAATCATTTTCTAAAAATTAAGGTTTGTCTTAAAAAACGGATTTTAATATGAAGGCTAACATTATATATAACTTTTCAATTAAGGCTGATTATCAATCATATTTTTATTACGAAAAAATTAAAGTGGCACAAAAGAATAGGTTTTCAAGTTGTTTTTTTATATTTATTTTAATGTAAATATATTTGACTGATTGCTGATAATATAAATCAATATATATATATATATATATATATATATATATATATATATATATATATATATATATATATATATATATATATATATATATTTATATGTATACAGGGATGAGTGCCTTAAGAACCGGCAAAATAACGCAAAAGATAGAAAACATAATACGTTGTGAAATAAAAAGAGATGCAAGTAGTAGAGGTGAGAAATTATGGATATAAACCTATAATTTACTTTACATTACATTAGATCTATCGAAAGTTTCCCACCTTTAGACGTTAGCTTAGGAGCTGGTTAACTTTATTATAGTAATACGTATCACGTAATGTAAGTAAAAACAGTTCAAGTACGAGTATGTTTTTATCCAAAATTAAAGTATTGATCAATAATAAACTGTGATTTGAGACGTCGGATACTCTCTTCTCAATACAGAATTATCATAGCTTATTATTTTGTATTTATCAAATTACTACTAATTAAACTGTTTACTTACATTTACTTTATTGCCTTCAATCAGTTTTTACTTTATGCGAAATTTAAAAAATGTTAATGTTCGACGTCATACTTGTAATATTATGACTGAAGTCAACTAGCTCATAAGCTAATGTCTAAAGGTGGGAAACTATCGATAGTCCTAATGTAATGTAATGTAAATTAGAGGTTTCTATCGATAATTTCTCACCTCTACTACTTTTATCTCTTTTTATTTCACAACGTATTATGTTTTCTATCTTTTGCGTTATTTTGCCGGTTCTTAAGGCACTCATCACTGTATATACACAACGCAAAAATTTAGGGATATTTTTATAAATAGACGTATTTTGTTTATCTGTAATCAACTTAAAAAAAGTAATACAAAATTTGTAGTTTAAATTGTTGTTTAATATGTCAAAAACCATAAATTACAAAAAAAACCAGAAAATTGGAACAAAAAAAATATATTGCAAATTACTCATGTTACACATACTACCATAAAATTTTAAAAATACAAAATATAAACTTAAAATAAAGTATGGCCACCACGTTGGTTTATCACAGCTCTACATCTACTGTTCATGCTCCGAATCATATTGTTAATGTCTGCTTGAGGTAGTTGTGTCCATTGTTCTCTCAGAAGTTCTTTTAATTGAAACTCATTGTAGATATAAACGGGCGCACAACAGGTTCAAGAATAGTGTCCAAATATTGCTGACTTGTGAGAAAGCCACGTGGGAAAATGAGGTTAGTTCTTTCGTCAATCATGATTCCGCCCCATACCATAAATGTACCAGCTCAGGATGCATAAACTTCTTGAATATGTCGTAATCGTTCTCCATTTCTGGGTCGTCTCCAAACACTTCCGAGTCCGACGAGAATCTGGATGAAATCCGTATTTAGACTCGTCACTAAACAAAACAATAGCCCAGTCATTGTCAATCCAATTCTGAAACTCTTGACACCAGGTTAATCTTGCAGCGCGGTTGCCTCTAGATAGAGGTGGACATCTCAGTGGTCGCCGACTACAAAGATTCGCTTCATATAGCCGATTCCTCACAGTACTGCTGCTAATTGTTACATTATGTGCAAGCTGTAATTCATTAACCAGCTCGGGTGCTGTGATTGTTGGCTGCCTTCTGTTTGTATCCATTTCCTTCAGCTCTCCCTTGATAATTTTATTTTGTTTCCGTCGATCCCCATCAGACACAATTCCCAGTCTATCTAAACTTTTGCCTTTAGGTTGGAGAGTTCCACTCTCACGATAATGCTTAAGTACGTCCGCAACTGTAAACTTAGCCAAATCTCATTCTTCAGTAATTTCTCGTATTTTTTTAACCTGAAAATATTTCTTAATTAGCAATTGACAAAATTTAATATGTGTGGTAGTCCCTCTGGCTATTTTTGAATAAATACTTTCTCAGAGGTTTTCGCTACAGGTTTTTTACAACTCATCATCATCAATTTGTCCACTGCTGAATGTAGGCCTCCCGTAAAATTTTTCACCTATTTCTATCTTGAGCTTCTTTTATCCAGTTTGTGGTGATGCGCTTGATATCATCCGTCCATCTAGTCGGTGGTCGTCCTCTGCTTCGATATGCCTCTTGCCTTGGTCGCCATTCCAGAATATTTCTGGTCCATCTGTCATCCGTTAATCTGGCAACATGTCCGGCCCAAGCCCATTTAGCTATGACTATTTTTTCAACTGCATCTATGATTCCTGTTCTTCTTCTTATTTCTAGGTTTGGTACTTTATCTCTGATGGTAATACCTAATATCGATCTTTCCATAGCGCGTTGTGTAACTCTTATTTTATCTATTGTTCTTTTTGTCAGAGTCAGTGCTTCTGCACCATATGTAAGAACCGGTAAAACGCGCTGGTTAAAAACCTTTCTTTTTAAACAAACTGGGATAATAGACTTAAAAATGTTATTCAATTTACCAAAGGCAGCTCATGTGAGACCCATCTTTCTTTGTATTTCAGTTGTCTAATTATCTCTTCCTAAGCGAATCTCATGCCCTAGATATTTGTAAGCTATTACTTGGTCGATGCTATGGCTCTCAATCAGAATTTTACCGCTGGCTACAAGGTTGGTCATAAATTTTGTCTTTGAGGTGTTAA
Source organism: Diabrotica undecimpunctata (assembly GCF_040954645.1). Lineage (NCBI taxonomy): Eukaryota > Metazoa > Arthropoda > Insecta > Coleoptera > Chrysomelidae > Diabrotica > Diabrotica undecimpunctata. The sequence continues at coordinate 42,437,637 of NC_092811.1, read as the reverse complement.
TTTTAAAACCAATTATTTTTGACACTTTATAGAGCGTGTGCAGCATTTTTGTAGCTTTATCAACTCTATCAGATATTAAAACGATGTCATCGGTAAATCTTAGGTGGTTCAGATCTTCCCCATTCATATTAATTCCCATGTTATCCTCGCGTTCCATTTGCTTGAACATATATTCAAGAACAGCTGTAAACAATTTAGGGGAGATAGTATCACCCTGTCTAATTCTACATTCTATTCAAAACTTCTTGGTATCTTTATGAAGGCGGACACAAGCTGTACCAGTTTCGTAAATACTTTTAATCAAGGCGATATGTCGGTAGTCAATGCGGCAGTCAGCCAATGCTCGAAGCATTTTATGATGATCTATAGTATCAAACGCCTTTTCATAATCTACGAATATTAGAAAGATAGGCTTGTTATACTCTGTACACTTTTATATTAGTGTTTTTATAACTTGTAGATGATCATTTGTTCCGTATCTGGAGCAGAACCCTGTTCACAAGGTTGGTAACTATCCAGTTTGTTCACAAGCCGTTTTGTTATTATCTTCATGAATAGTTACAACTTGTTACAATTAACTGTTAAGAACTTTACGACTTATTTTATACACGGTAACCTCATAATTCCAAATTTTGGTTTCCACGATATCACGCGGAGTGTTTTCGTTTATTTTACCGTCAATAATACAATTTAAAGTTTATAGAAACCAAAGCCATTTCAATAATTTATTATGACTGATAAGTTTAATGTAATATTGATCTCGTTCTTCAATTCAATAAGCAAGGTTGTGAAAATGGTTTTCAATAAATTTTCATTTGTCCGACTATTTAGTTGTTAGGGTAATGGTTAAAAGTTAGATATAACTTTATTCAACTAAAAGATTTATTTAAAAATTCCCTTATAACAGGTTTATATTAAAACACCCTATCGGGCTACATCATACAACGTTTTCGGAATTATATTTCCATCATTAGTGCTGTCTGATAATGGAATCTAATCTATTCAAATCATTTGTAATTTCAATCACTTGCTATCAACAAGTCCTCGTAGACTCTTTGTATCAGGACTAGCCACCTCCAGTGGAGTCTTACGTTGCCATGCTATCTATTCCTGTTGTAACTTAAACATCCTAGTATATAAAATCAAATAATGTAACTCAAATTTAATTTCTCATTATCATCTAGCCCCATTTTCACATCCATTGTTGGATATAGGCCTCCTCCAAACGTCTCCAGTTCTCTCTATCTCTAGCTGCGGCAATCCAGTTTGTTTCTATTCTCCTTAGGTCGTCGGTCCATCGGGTGGGTGGTCTGCCTCGACTTCGAGGCAGATTCAAGGCAAATTTAATTTAACATTTAAATTTATCCAAGTATTTAGTATCTCAAAACATGTACATCCAGATGGTACTTGTAATAAATAACCTTCATTTATGGTATCGTATGGTACAATTATTTAAAACACTACTGTACACTCTTACAAAGTTACTTATCTTAAATGTAATAGTACTTAGTTGACGTTGTGCTAATACGTGCTATATCGACTTGCCATCTTGACGTTAATTTAGTTCTGATCTCCGAGATAATAATCGTTGTCTCTTTTGTCATTCATTAGTGGGTCAAGTTTGTTTTAACAACCTACGACAACCATTCGTTCGCGATTCACAATTCTGCTGACTTACACATTCAAATCGAGGCTATTTTTATGAATGTCCTCGATTCGAATTATTAAACATATTTTATGTAAACAAATGCGAAGTGTGTTACACGTTCCTTTTAAACTTAATCTTTTTATGAATTGTAATATTTTAGGGATACTACCACACACTAATGATGGAATATATTAATTACGAAAACGTTCTGTGATGTAGCCCGATAGAGTGTTTTAATATATACCTTTTATAAAGGAATTTTTAAATACATTTTTTCTGGTATATAGTATACAGCCAGCTACAGGAACTTAGTTTCCTTGTGGAATTCATTCAACTAATAATGAGAGCAAAAATGAAAGGAAAGCGTGGTACTGGCAGAAGACAAAGGATCTGGGTGAGTAACATCAAGAAGTAGACTCGACTAGATCACCAAACACTAATAAGAAAAGAACAGTATAGAGATAAATTTGACGAAAGCATCGCCAGCTTCCATTAAAGACCTTCATTAAACCTTAAGAAAAAGATATATACTTGCATATCCCTTATCAGCTAATATTAAATTCATATTTTTAAGTTGTTACATTGTTTAAGTAACATTATAAAGTTGTTTGATTTAAGTTTTATTTCATTTTGTTTATATTTTGCTTCTGCGTAGAGTAACCCAGTATAATAATAGTAGTTTTTACAAGTTATAGGTAAATGTCGGTCATTTAGACCACTCGTTTCTGGATAGATCAGATTTAATTGTTTAAAGTGGACAAGTAAAGTAGAGTAAGTAAGTACTTATTACAGTAAACTCTATAATCTTTTTGATAACAGCATACACTGACACACTTCTAATTATTTAAATCATTTATTTATAACTTCTGTTTCATCTTCTTCTTAAAGTTCCATCTCCTATCGGAGGTTGGATATCATAACGGCTATGGTCACTTTGTTGGCTGCTGCTCTGAAAAGTTGTAGTGAACTACAGTTAAACCATTCTCTAAGGTTCCTTAGCCAGGAGATGCGTCTTCTTCCTATGCTTCTTCTTCCTTGGATCCTTCCTTGCATAATAATTCTCAGCAGCTCATATTTTTCTCCTCTGGTTATGTGACCCAAATACTCTAGTTTTCTTCTTTTTATGCTTTTCATAGTTTCTAACTCCTTATTTAGACGTCGTAGTACCTCAGCATTGGTAATCCTTTGAACCCACTGAATTTTTAATATTCTTCTGTAACACCACATTTCGAACGCTTCTATTTTTCTTATGTGTTGTTTCTTTAATGTCCAAGCTTCCATTCCGTATAGTAAGATAGAAAATATGTAACATCTTAGAGCCCTCAATCTGAGATGCAACTGAAGGTCTCTGTTGGTAAGCATTGTTTTCATTTTCACAAATGCTTGCCTTGCAGTTTCAATTCGGACTTTGATTTCTCTGCTTTGGTCATTTTTGTCATCAACCCAGGTTCCCAGATATTTGTATGTCTCTACTTTTTCTATTTGGGTTTGCTCTATCATTAGTCTTTCATCTCCATGTTGGGTTTTTGAGACAATCATAAATTTAGTTTTTCTCTTATTTATTTTTAGTCCGTATCTAATGCAATAATCGTTAATTCTATTAACCAATTCTTGTAGCGATTTCAGGGTATCTGCCATTATAACGGTGTCATCAGCGAATCTTATGTTATTTACTATTCTTCCGTTTACAGAGATTCCATCACCCAGATCCGCTATCGCTTCCTGGAATATGACTTCACTGTACACGTTAAACAGTAATGGTGACAGAACACAGCCCTGTCTTACTCCTCTCTTTATATCTATATTTTTGGACTTTTGTTCTTCTATCTTTATATTGGCCTTTTGATTCCAATACAGATTGATAATGATTCGTAAGTCTCGTCTGTCTATATCTTTGTTTCTGAGTACTTCTATTAGTTTTTCATGTCGGACCCTGTCGAATGCCTTCTCGAAGTCGATGAAACAGGAATAAATATCTAGGTTCATATCTAAGCATCTTTGAGAGATTACATTAAAAGCAAACAATGCCTCTCTCGTTCCCAGTCCCTTGCGAAACCCAAACTGAGTATCATCCATATCATCTTCTAGTTTTTTATATAATCTTCCATGAATCAAATCACCCATGAGAAATATTTTGGGGGTATGGCTTATTAGTGATATTGTCCTATAGTCTAAACAATTTTTGGCATATACTGTTTTTGGTATTGCTAGAAAGGTGGACACCAACCATTCCTGTGGGATTTTTCCAGTTTTATATACTTCATTAAATAGGTCCAGAAGTATAGGTAGAGTTTCATCGTCTAGACATTTCAGTAGTTCCGCAGGTATTTCGTCTGGATCTACAGTTTTTCCGTTTTTTGCGTTTCGTATTGCTTGTTCGATTTACTCTATTATGATCTCTGGCCCCGTTTCGCTGTCAATTTCTTCCGGTTCTTGTCGATTATCCTCAAACAGATCTGTTATGTATGTCTTCAATTTTTTAAATTTCTCTTTAATTTCTAGGTATAATGATTTTTCCATTTGCGTCTTTCAGAAGGGCATCTTTCTTTTTTCTCAGTGTATTTGTCATTTCCTTTATTTTCTTATGCATGTTAAAGCTATCATTCTGTTTCATAATAACGGCCAAATGTAGACTTTCCCAAATATTTTAACTATCGTTGGTTTTTAATAAACCGTTTTATTTTAAATGTGAATTATCTTTAGGTAAATATACGTAAGGTAATATATATATTACTGAATGAGAATAATTAAAACAAAAAGAAAATAACAAGAACTACACCCAGTAAAGTGTGAACAAAATATAATATATCACAACCGGACGGTAGCAGCCATTATCGGGGCTCGACCCTACAACAACTAAACGAACTTCCCGAATCTTTGTAAAACAAACTTTCCAGTGAAGGTATTGTCTGTTTAAGGCCTGTTAGGCACGCACTATACGAAGAACTCGTCATAAATCTAAAACTACGACACTTCAGCGAAGAGAAATTCCTCGTACGTTTCCAAAACTCCCTTTCTCGTTCCAGTAGAAAATGGAATATGCAGAATGGATATCGCTTTATCTCCTATAATAGCTTCAAAGAAAACTATAAGAAAACCGGTGCTCTTCGAAAATTGAATCTAAGAAATCGTATTCTTTTATGAGATGTATCAATAACAAAGCGAAGTGACAGACAAAAGTTTACTTCCAAAGTTCTGATTTAACAAGAAGGAAAGATTCTTGAATTTACAACCAGTTCGAAAACATAAAAAGTTTGTCTAGGGAGAGAGATTGATTTGCTTACACTAGAATGCTGGTACCCGTATCCATTTATGTGTCGGAAAACATATTTTTTATTTACATCTTAATTCTGTTACAAACTGCAAATAAATTGCAGCGTGTAAATATTTAGCAATGTTTGTAACAAGTGTAAGTATACTATTGGAATGCGCCAAACAAATTATATTTATTAATATACTGCTTTTATTATTAGTGTATTCGCCAATTTTTTTTCTGAGACAAACACGATCACTACAATACCTTTTTCTTTAATTTTAATAAATTACTGTACAATTCTTACGTAAGATATTTTGATAGCTGTTCGTTAGAATTGAAAGGGCGGATGTCACTTTCACTTTGTTTTGCAGTAGATCAAAATTAGTGCTCTTAATTTGTGCACCATAATTTAAAATGCCTTTAAAATCTTCAAGTGATGTTGCAGCTTTATGTTTTTAATAAAAGTGGTACATCATGCTTTGTATTTTATTTTGCAGTAACATAATCCGCGTTAAGTTGTTTTGTATTGAACTAGTAAATATTTAAGGACTACAACCTTTTTTGTTCTGTTTTACTATATTATTAAAAAACAGAACAACCGCCCTTTTGGTATGATTTTATTAGAAAAAGAACCTTATATGTAATTACAACTTAACATTATAAAAATAATATAAAATTTAAATTAAAAAAAGCGGTTAATCATTTTTAGGAACATAAAGAATTGTCTTCGTAAACGACAACTTTGTTTTTTTGTTGTTTTTAAAGATTTATAGAAGGAATGGTAAATTCCATTAGGTAGTTATATTTTGACCTGTCAATTGGAATTGATTTTTTATTATTTATTTGGTCTAATATCTTTGGTAGGATTGGCAGTTTTAGATGTTTTGTAAAACATAATTCCAGGGTGGTCTCTTTCGATTTTAAGTGCACAATTTTAGAGGAATGAAAGGGTTCATTGTCTGTGTTCCGTTTCCTATTAATGAACAGATTTGTCGATTCTTTGCCCATTTGTTTTAAGTTGAAAAAGTCACTTGTTTTTAGCTCATAAACAATAAGCGGTTTTAAAAAACTGCAGGTCCTTTCTAGGCTCTTTCCATAAACTAGGCCCATTCGTGGGATATAGAAATGCTCATAGTAGGCAGTATTTTCTTCTTCCTCTCAATGAGTTCATGTATTGTGTCTGCTTTTTTGTGTGTATGCTCTTTAAGTAAAATATTTATGATGAATTCTAGCCCATATATACATACAAAATAAAAAAAAAAAACGGTTTTGACCACAGCAGTTGTTTGGCCAAAATTTTACCTCTTCTGTTGTAAAAGGTAAATTTTGTAACCACATTATTACAGCGGAAGCTATCTCGTTGCCACCCCTTTTTGCGATAGACTCGTCCCACATGAAGCATGTACCCTCAGCAGTACTATCATTCTAGACGGTAAAAATAAATGCCAATAACTGCTTTAAATAAAACGATTTTCATTAGTCAACATAGTTGTGAGGAGGCATTTTTGTAAATCCATCATTGCTATGACTTCTTTTAAATTCTGCTTACATCTTATCTTATTCTGCCTTTTTATTTATTATTTATTTTTTAGCATATTCATCAAAGGGAGGATTTTCCAGGCTTTTTCGTTTTCATCTGGTTTACTGTTGTCAGCAAAATGCAAAAACTGAATCACTTGTTCGAACCTATTTTTATTATTGAAATTTTCACAAAATCATTGCCCATGTCACGTTATGAGTCCCAGTAGTGCTTTCTAGCTGGTTTGTGGTTATGCCCACATAAAATTAGAATAGCAAGAGCACACTTTACCTCTTCTCTAGTAATATTTGGATCTTAGGCGTTTTAAAAAAGAGCACACTTTCTAGTCTCATCTGTAATGGGAAATTCTATTTTCATCCCAGAAGTTTTCAAAAGTTTCAACTGGGGAAAGGTTTGAGAAATATGAAAAATTAGCGGAAGGAAAAGCTGCGTTTTGACTTATGAAATCACCATTGGTCTAGGAAAACTTCATCTTTTCTTTCACTTGTTTTTAACTTTTGCTGATGATCTGAAAGGCCCAGCCTCGTCGATATCATTATATATTTCGCAATCTCTTTCACTATTTCGTAAAACAAGTTTAACAGGTGCCCTAAGAATTCTCCCGGAAAACCTATTCAAATCATAATCTTCCTTATCACCAGACTCTTTGTCTGTAAGCACAATAAATTCTGGGGGTTCAGTATATATAGCATCAACGTCTAAAGATTCATCGGCATCAATCATCTCCAGCGCTTCTTGAAGAGAAACTCCTTTTCTGGAACAAAAAAAACATTACAATTGTAAACGTTCGTATTTTTGCTCCCATATGTTCCTAGCGTTACATATATGTAACACCAAAATAAAAGGCATAATTTACAAAACCAGGATAAAATTTTGAAAAATTTATATTATCAATAAGGAAAGACATTAGTTTATGGTCAATTAAAAACACTTTAAACAAAATATAATAACAAAAAAATAGTAAAAATATACTTATTCAAACTTGAGATCCATTTTTACCAAAGATCATAAACACCCTCGCACCAAACATTCAACTAAATCAACAGGTTAGGTCAAATCCTTGAACCAAACGTTGAAAAATAATAAACAAGTGTCTCTTCAAAGTCATGCATCGCCATCTAGTTAACATTAGAATCACTTTCCGAATTTCAGGCTGATGATTTTAGCGGTTTATGCGTTACATATATGTAACGCCAGAAGCTTAAGGGTAAATATCCTGAAAAACTGAATGTTTGGGCAGGAATATTAGGGGATGGTATAATTGGCCCCTTTGTTATAACAGGCAATTTAAGTGGCGACATTTATCTCGATATGCTGGAAAACACCATCTAACCTTTAATTGTGCATGAATTAGAGAACCGAAGAGACGATCAAGACAACCTAGCTCTAGACGAAGATTTGCTACTCTTCCAATTAAAAATAATAGTCCGTGAGATAGCATTACAAATACAAAAGTCATAGTAAGCCGGCTGATATTAACACCCTGATTATACAGGGTCATCAACAGAATGAACAAAAACCTCATTAAATTTTCCATTTAAGACAAAGTTTCACACGTATTGCTTCACCTTGTATAAATATTGTTTATACCATTGGATAGCATTTTTTATAGTTTTTTTAATGATGCATTACTAGTCTTCTTCTTCAAGTGCCATCTCCGCGACGGAGGCCGGCAATCATCATAGCTATTCGGACTTTTGAGACGGCAGCTCTGAAAAGTTCATGTGATGAACATCCGTACCACTCCCTCAGGTTGCGCAGTCTTGACATTTTACGCCTTCCTATACTTCTCTTTCCTTGGATCTTCTCCTGCATAATAAGTTGGAACAAGGTGTATGTTTCTCCACGTGTAATATGTTTGAGATATTCCAATTTTCTTGTTTTAATTGTATTTAAAATTTCTATTTCTTTATTCATCATTTTCAGAACCTCTTTATTTGTGGCGTGTTCTGTCCACGACATTTTCAGAATTCTTCTATACACCCAAAGCTCGAATGATTCCATATCATAAAATAAAGTCGAAAAAGCATAGCACCTTGCCAACTTAACTCTTAGTTCCATTTTTAAATCCCTTGTACATAGCACTCTTCTCATTTTATTGAAATTTGCTGTAACCTTTTTTATTCTGAATGTACAGAAGCTGAGAGATGCAACTGTTGCAAAACAGTACTGGGAAAATATTACCAATAGGTTAAGGGATCAAAGTCTAGGCGAAGAAGACCAAAGAGATATAGACTCATTCTGGAACAGGATAAAGGAAGATATTGAGTCAGTAGCACAAGATGAAATAATAGGAACAGAAACTTGTACCCGAAAAAATCACTGGTTTGACGATGAATGCAAAGACGCAACACAGAAAAAAAATGAAGCCTATGTAAAAATGCTTACCCGCCGAACTAGAACAACTATAGAGAATTACCAGACAAAGAGAAGAGAAGAAAAGAAAATACACAGAATGAAAAAACGAAACCACTTAAAAAAGGAATTTCAATATATAGAAAACCTCAACGAAGATAAAGAATTCAGAACATTCTATAAGAAAGTTAACATCAACAGAAAAGAATTTAAGGCAAACACAAATCAATGTAGAAGTTTAAATGGCGATCTATTAACAACAAGAACAGACGTACTAAACTAATGGACGGAATATTTTAACCAGATACTTAATATAGAGGAAGAAGAAGAAAACCCGGAAGGTAAGCGGAGCAGACGAGAGGGAGGAGGATCCACCAACGATCCTGGAAGTTAAAGACGCTGTAAACAAACTAGCCAGAAACAAATCACTCGGAATAGATAATCTCCCAGCGGAATTATATAAAGAAGGTAGCCACGATATCATAATAGCGCTACAGCAGCTTATAAAAGAAATATGGATACAGAAGTCCCTTCCCAATGATTGGAATATTGGAATACTTTGCACCATACACAAAAAGGGAGATATCTTTGAATGCTCTAACCATCGAGGAATTACGCTCCTAAATGCAGCGTATAAAATATTCTCCAATATACTATGCCATCGTATGGCACCATATGCAGAGCGAATAATAGGACAATACCAGGCTGGTTTCAGAGGTGGTAAATCAACAATTCATCAGATTTCAACCCTGAGACAAATTCTAGAGAAAACACGGGAATACGGTGTAGACACGCACCACATATTTATAGACTACAAGGCAGCCTACGACTCTGTAAATAGAAGAGAATTGTTTAGAGCAATGATAGACCTACGAGTACCAAATCAGTTGGTAAGTCTAACAAAACTAACCCTTGAAAAAGTTGAATGCAAAGTACGAATCCAGGAGGAACTCTCTGAACCTTTTAAAACAAATAACGGGCTACGTCAGGGGGACCCACTCTCCTGTATACTATTCAATTTAGCTCTAGAAAAAGTAATACGTACGTCACAAATCACAACTACCGGTTCAATATATAACAAATCTGTGCAAATCCTAGCATATGCTGATGATATCAATATTGTTGGGAGAACGGAAAACGCAACACGAGAGGCGTACGTAGCATTAAAGGAAGCGGCTACAAAAATGGGTTTAATAATAAACACCAATAAATCAAAATACATGAAAATAGGTACGCAACCACAAATACTACGGCCACTTGTTATAGAAAATGACGTCATTGAAGGAGTTAACGAATTTGTATACCTGGGAACGCTCGTCAATACTGAAAATGACACTACCGCAGAGATAAACCGCAGAATTTGCACGGCTAATAGATGCTATTTTGGGCTTAATCTCCTTTTTAAATCTACAGTTATATCAAGAAATACAAAAGTAAAACTCTACAAAACAATAATACGCCCAGTCCTAACATGGTTCAGAAACCTGGACTTTAACAAAAAGCAATGAAAACATGTTAGGATGTTTCGAAAGAAAAATACTAAGGCGCATCTATGGAGCGGTAAATGAAAATGGTGGCTGGAGAAGACGATACAACTTAGAACTCTGTAGAATATACCAGGAACCAGATATCGTAAAACACATAAAGATAGGACGTCTGAGGTGGGTAGGCCATGTAATGCGGATGGAGCAAACCGACCCAGCTAGAAAAACGCTCCTTGATAGACCTATTGGTCAAAGAAGAAGAGGAAGACCCAGAACAAGATTCCTAGATAACATCAATGAAGACATGAGAAATATGAAAATACGTGCTTGGCGGAGGAAGGCGATGGATAGGGACGACTGGAGAAAAATTCTTGAGGAGGCTAGGACCCACACAGGGTTGTAAAGCCAAAATGTGTTGTGCTGCTGACTCAATATCCTCCCTTATCCTGTTCCAGAATGAGTCTATATCTCTCTGGTCTTCTTCGCCTAGACTTTGATTCCTTAATATTTTCCCAGTACTGTTTTGCAACAGTTGCATCTCTTAACTTCTGTATATTCCATTTCTTTCTATTTATTTCTTTTTCTTTGTTGGAGTTTGAAATTCTAGCCCTTAGTGTTGAGATCACTAAACAATGGTCTGAGTCTATGTTTGCGCCTCTATAACTTCTGCAGTTTATTATGTCCGTTCCGTGTCTTGAATCTATTAAGATGTGATCAGTCTGACTAGTTGTTCTTCCATCAGGGGAGGTCCAGGTTACCTTGTGTATATTCTTGTGTTCAAAATAGGTGCTAGCGACGATCATGTTCAGTGCTGCTGCTAAGTTTATCAGTCGTAATCTATTATCGCTACTGATGTTGTGTAGGCTATGCCTTCCTATAGTCGGCATAAAAACTTGCTCTCGTCCTATTCTTGCATTCATGTCACCTAGCACTATTTTAATATCATTTTTGGGGCATCTTCTGTAGGCTTGTTCTAGGTCTTCGAAAAACTGTTCTTTAATGTCTTTTATTTTGTCGTCTGTATTTAATTAAACTGTAATTAAAGAATTTACCTTTTAAGCGTAAATAGCACATTCTTTGACTGTAGGCTTTAAAATCAATAACTAGGCCTTTTGTTCTTTGGTTTACTATAAATCCCACTCCATCTATGTGTTGGTTTTCATTGCAGTTGTAATATATGGAGTAAGTTCTCTGATCAAGAATACCTGTTCCTGTCCATCGCATTTCCTGCAGTGCCAAAACATCTACTCTGTACACGTTCACTATATCTAGTAGAGATGCGAGTGCTCCAGCTCGGTACAGGGTTCGGGTGTTCTATGTTCCTAATCCTAATTCCATTTTTCGTTTGCAGTGTCGTCGTCGTAAGTTCCGTCCGGCTAATAGTCCTTGAGGTTCCGTAACATATGATTTTTACAGGAAGAGGTTGTTAGCCTCTAGCCTAACCCCCAACCTGGAGGGCCGGAGACTCTGTTGGGTTGCCATACCAGTCTGTTTTGGTTCACGGGTGGTATTTTATTTCCCACCTAACCGCCAGTCTTAGGACTGGTTAGGGCGTTCCCCTATCCACCACCTGGGGACGCGTCCGATAGGCGACAGACAACATCCACACGGAATCCCTGTCTCACTCCACATCTAATTTCAATTTCTTATGACAGCTGTTCGTTAGCACGTACTTTTTTCTCGCTGTTTTTAGTATAAATTTGATATGATCGTGAGATTGTTGTAGTAAATCTTCTTTGATTTCAGAGTATTCATTAATTGTTTATGTCGTACTTTATCGAATGCTTTATTATAGTCAATAAAATATGCGTATATATCTTGATTGACGTCCAGGCAACTTTGTATCAGTATATTAAGTGAAAAAAGAGCTTTACGCATTTCTAGGCCTTTGCGAAAATCAAATTGTGTATCATTAACGTCAATGTCCAGTTTGTAATATATTCGGTTATGGATGACTTTTAGTAGTAACTTTAGCATATGAGACATCATGCTAATGGTGCGGTAATAGCTGCATTCTCTTGCGTTTTTCTTTTTAGGTAATATGACTGAACTATAAATTTGGTTCAAGATTGTCACTAAAATATCAATGTGCTTCTCATCTAGAATTTTTAGGATTTCTCTAGGAAGTATGTCAGGTCCAGGGCTTTTCCCACTCTTCATTGTTTTTAATGCGTGTCATATTTCTTCTTTTGTAACATATGGACCTATTTCTTTTGACGTAAGTTCTATGTGCTCTAGATCTCCCCTTTTATCATCGAACAATTCGTGGATATATTCTGCCCATCTTTGTACATTCTTGTCCGTCTGTGTTATAGTAGTCCCATGTCTATCCAGTAGTGCACCAGTGGGATTTTGTTTTCTTAGTCCTTTCAATTCTTTAACTTTCTTGTGTAGGTTAAACAGATCATATTTATTTTGAAGGTCTTCGATCTCTTTGCATTTCTCTTCAAAGTATTTTTCTTTTGCCTGCTTTATCATCTTCCTGATCTTGTGGTTTATCTCTCTGTATTTATTGTTGTCTTTGTTTTTAAATTGTCTCCGTTATTGCATCATATTGATTATCTCGTCATTCATCCATTCTTCTTTTCTCCTTGCGGAAGTCTTTAGTATTTCTTTACAAGGTTCCAGTAAACAATGTTTTAGTCGATCCCAGTACTCGTCAATATCATTGGTGTTTGTGTTCAATTTGCTGCAGTTCAGATAGAGTTCATGTTGGAGGCATTCTTTTACTTTAACTTCTTTAAGTTTTCTTGTTTCTATTGTAAGGATTCTTTAATATATTTTAATATTTTTAAGGGTAAGTGTAATCTTGGCGATAAGTGGATTGTGATCTGAGGCCACGTGTGATCCAGGATATGCTTTTACGGTTTTAACAGCATTACGGTATCTTTCATTGATCGTAATGTAGTCTATCTGGTTCCTGACTACTTTCTCCGATGTATCTGCGAGCGTTCGCCATGTATACAGTCGTCTGTTTGGTAACGTGAAAAATAAATTTGTAATAATCAAGTTCTGCTCGTGACAGAATTGTAACAGATGGTCTCCTCTCTCTTTTCGATTTCCCAGACCATAGTTTCCTACACACTTTCATTTTAGTTCCCCCTTACTGACCTAGAAACGGTTTCAAGCATTTTTCGATATCAGCTTTTGTTCGTGAGATACTGTAAGTTTTAAAATTGACACACTGTATATATATATGTATTTTCTTAACAAACATTAAAATTTTTATATTCTAATCAGTTGTTTTGATTTATAATAATTTTTGGTCAGAATGTATTCCCGATATTACATATTTTGAAATGTTATAACATTTTACTCAGAATAAATGCTCAAGCTGTATTTTATCATTTTGAAATAGTTGATTAACATCTACTTAAAAATCATTTCCGAAGAAAAGAGAATAAATTTAAGCCAAAAGGTTTGAAAAAAATATATGCGGACAAATACTCCGCGCGCCAGCCGCAGTGTCCAGATTATGAGCGCCAGCCGTAGAAGGTTAACTTTATTTATTATAACAACAAATTCCGATCATAAAGCGGTTAAATTTGTAGTGTTGTAAATACTCCATCTATGCATAAGTAATATGCGGAATATGGTATGTGGTTGTTTGAAAATAATTTATTTTAGGCTGTTTTTTTAATGCCGTTCTTTTTATGACACATTAAATTATTCCTGGATGAAACGAAAGACAATTCCAACAAATAAAAAATCCAGCAAACGCAATAAAACCATCACATTAATGTCAAAAAGTGAAATCTCTCTCTTCGCATCGGTCGGATAAATGTACGTTTTTCGGGATCCCCACATCGGCCCCTTTTCGCCCAAAAAGTGCTGCTCTAATTTATGGCCCTGTACGGCTACTATTGCCACTGATAACGGAAGGGCGAAGCGGCCGATTCCCTTATAGGGTCCCGCTCGGATGGACAAAGGTCGCTTAATCACCACTGGGGCAATTTCTCATATGGCCCGTGTTTATTATACTTGTTATATCGATGACGTATCCGACATTCATTAAGGCGAGTGTCGAATTCGCCGTTTGATAGGGCTTGACTGGAAATTAGTTCATTTAAATTCCCATCACAGCGTGATTTTAATCGGTTCATTTGGGTATGGGACCATTTGGCCAGTCCACTAAGAAAACCCCTGATACCTTTTTAAATGACTACCCATTTATAATATATATATATAGCATTTTAAAAAATTAGGAACATGAGGGTGTAACCAAACATCTGATAATGTATTAGAAATAAAGGCCACAGAAAGAATTTTACAACCGACGAAAAATTTTTAATCAATTTTTATATTTATCACTTTATATTTTTTATATTTTTTTAGAAGTACATTTAGTACATTTTTAAGTCTTTAATATTGATGGTTAGTCACAGATTTTAACTCAGCTGCCCGAGTAGAAACACTGTAAGCGCTAATTCGAAAATTGTTCACCACATACAGTAATTTTATTTGGGAAACCTAAAAATATAAAATAAGATATACCAATTTGTAAAGACATTAAGTAATACTAATAACACTTTATTCACGTTAATTTAACAAATATATAAAAAAATGTGGTTTAAAAATATTTTAATGGTCATTGTTTTGTAATTACTGCAATCCACGGTTATGAAAGAGATCGTCCACTACTGTCTTGATTGACAAATTAAGCCAAAACGATCTTCTGTTCTCAGGTATCAAAGAAATAAGTTTCTGTATTATTTCTCATTATTCTGTATTATATCTTTTTTGCTTTTACCTATACCTTGTACGTTGGTATTCTCCGGAAAATTTGACACCACGAACCTTACTTGCAGGAATTCAAGCTTCTGATAGTTTTCATCTTCGAAGTTGATTTTAAATTTAAGGGAGCTACAGCCTTGTGAAAATTAGCTTCTACTATGGGATTTACAGTATAGCCCAAACTTGAACTTGTACTTATGTTATTGTTTTAAAAAATACATGTTATTGACACTATATAATATGTTCTAAATGAGCACATCCTCTTTCAAGACATACTTCATACCAATATTCCAGATTTCTCGTAATGTCATGAAATAAACGTTGTCTGACTAAATAGAAGTGATAAAAGAATCTCTAAAAGTAGAAAGTAGAATCCGGATACAAAATGAATTAACGGAAACAATAGATGTAAAAAAGGGACTACGCCAGGGAGACGCTCTATCATGCATCTTGTTCAACATCGTACTCGAGAACATACTGAGGGACACAACAGTCAATACACGAGGAACAATCATTAATGAAAGCGTGAAAATACTAGCATTTGCAGATGATGTTGACATAATCGCAAGATCAAGAAGAGAAATGATAGAGGCATAAAACCAAATAGAACAAGCTACACAAAATAGTGGTCTTAAAATCAATCAGACCAAAACAAAATATATGCAGGTAAGTAAAAACGCAGAAATAAGGCAGTCACAAAATATAACAATAGGAGAATACAACATAGAGGGGGTAAAAAACTTTATATACTTAGGATCCCTAGTCACGTCTGATAATAACGTTACGGTCGTTACGGAGAAAGTGAAGAGGCGAATATTTATTGCAAATAAATGTTACCATGGCTCAATTAGGCAACTAACTAAGATCAGATAACGTCGCAAGAAACAAAATGCCAAATATATAAAACCCTAATAAGACCGGTACTCACATATGGCTTATAAACCTGGACACTCACTAAAAAAGAGGAAACGTTGTTAGCCACCTTCGAAAGAAAAATTTGCGACACATACGTAAAGGCACAAAAGAAAACGGAATATGGCGAAAAGGATACAACTCTGGACTATACAAAATATACCAGGATCTGGATATTATAACATTCATTAAAATAGGACGGCAGCGTTGGATAGGACATGTAGAAAGAATGAAAGAAGGCGAAATACCAAACAAAATATTCAAACAGATGCCAGTAGGAAAAAGAATAAGAGAAAGACCGAAACTAAGATCCTTAGAACAAATAGAAAATGATGTAACAACCTTAAAAATAAAAAACTGGAGAAAATAAGCACGAAACAGATCAGAATGGAGAAGAATCCTGAAACAGGCCAAGACCCAAAAAGGGTTGTCGAGCCTGTGATGATGATGATGACTTTATATTTTTTATATTTTTTTAGAAGTGCATTTAGTACATTTTTAAAATATCTCAGTAGTCTTTAATACTCAAGGTTAGTCACAGATTTCAACTCAGCTGTCCCGAATAGAAACACTTTAAGCGCCAATTCGAAAATTGTTCACCACATACAGTGTTTTTATTTGGGAAACCTAAAAATATAAAAAAAAATATCCCAATTTGTAAAGAAAGTTAAATTAATTTTAATGGTGATTGTTCTGTAATTGCTGCAATCCACGGTTATGAAGGAGATCCACTACTGTCTTGGAGATCCACTACTGTCTTGTAGATTAACAAATTAAGCCAAAACGATCTTCTGTTCTCAGGTATCAAATAAATAAGTTTTTGTATTATTTCTTATTATTCTGTATTATATCTTTTTTGCTTTTACCTATACCTCGTATGTTGGTATTCTGCGGAAAATTTGACACCACGAACCTTACTTGCAGGAATTCAAAGCCCTGTGAAAAGTTAGCTTCTACTATGGGATTTACAGTATAGTAATAAATAATACTGAAATTGCAATTATTTTTTGTTTTAAAAAATACATATTATTGACACTTTAAACATGTTCTAAATTAGCTTTTCCTCTCTCAAGACAGACTTCATACCGATATTCCAGATTTCTCGTAATGTCATGGTATAAAGGTTGTCTTAAATCCGCGAAGAAGGCTTTAACGGCATCCTTTAACTCATTGATGGTTTGTGGTGCCCGTTTAAAAACTTCAGTTTTAGCCATGCCCCAAATGTATGCGTCTGAAGATGTTAAGTTTGGAGAATTTGCAGGATAGGGGAAGTTAATAAATTGTGAAATGAATTTGTTTGGAAAATTTCCCTGAAAAAATTGACGAACTGCGACAGCAGTATGGCAAGTTGCCCCATCCTGCTGGAAAAATTGGTCTCGAAATGCCAAATTACGTACCCGACAAAATTGACATAAAATTTGTATGTACCTCTGTTGATTAAATGTGGGTTGCCCACCATTTTTTTCGATGAAGTATGGACCAATGATTCCGTGTTCCGAAACTGCATACCAGATACTTACTTTTGCACTATGTAAAAGAACTTCTTGAACTTCATCTGGTCTGGCAAAGCCCAGATGATTTTTCAAAAATTTAGGATTTTCATACTGTAATGAAAGAATTGTGGCACAATATTCCACTCTACTGTGATAATCCCTAAGATGTCATTGTTGATGTACCTAAATCACATACGAAAATGCACCCAGCTCCTTTGGGATTCTTTGTAAGGAAGTTCGTTTTAAGCCAAGATGCAACGCTGTTCTTGTCTGGCTGGCTTTCGGATTTTCCAAGATTCGCTCAAAAACACGTTCAAGGTTATCGTTGTTGTTATCTGTCCTGGGACGCCTTAAGTCCTTTTCGTTGTTTCGTTGGCACAATACAATACTTGTATTTCTAAACTTTTCAACAACCTTCAAAATTACAGCATAACTTGGAGAACGTTTATTAAACCGTTGTGTGAAGTGATCACACACGTATTGCAGACTTGCACTATTACGTGGGCCGATTCCGTATGAGCGAAAATAATGCTCTACAAGAAACACTTTCTCCTCTGTACTTTATACTATTTTTAACAATTAGGCCTTACTTGACAGTTCTATACTACTTAATATTTGTATTTTGAGAACGATTTCCGAAGTGGAACTTGAAACATCAATAAACGTGCTCTGACCTTTGATTGTGGCTTATTCCCATTTAAATAATAGTTACTACGACATGCCGCAAGAAAATAGCTTCAGAACAATAACAACAAAATTGTTCGTATCACGCTCTTCTTTAAATAAAGCCTAATAGTGCACCGATGATATTAGAAGCATTACGACCGCCACATGCTTCATGCCAAACCACTGAATAGTTGGAACTTGATTTCCTTTTTAAAGAAGCGAAGAGTTCATTAAAAACAACTAAACGACTTGTAGAAAAGACATACTTGTTTACTGGCATAATTGATTACAATAATACTTTCTGCATGTCAAAAGAAAAGTACTCAGTTTTATCAGTTTCTGGTAATTCTGGATCAATTTTGTAATATCTATTGGCATCATCTGCTTTCTTTTTGTGTACCTCCCATTGAGTTTTTTTGGTAAAAGATACAACTGAATTTTATATGCATGTGAAGCAACACATCTACTACTGTCTACTGTTTACAGTCTACTGTAAACACCATTGTGAAGCTGATGATCTTCTAAAATTTTTGGGCGAAATAAAATTGACGAAGTCTTCAGTCCTAATATTTGGCCCAAAGGAGCTGCCGTTAGGAGATTTAACTTTAAAAGAAATTTTCAGCATATACAGAAGGCGGAGGAAGAAACCTATAAGCTTCTATAAACTTTTATCAAAATAAACTAATTCGACACGGTACGGTAAGCATTTTTCATATGTTAATTTGCAGTGCATTTCAAATAAAGTCGATATGATAATATGATCAATGCTTAATATATATTTAAATGGGAATAAGCCACAATTAAAGGTTAAAATACGTTTATTGACGTTTCAATTTACACTTCGGAAATCGTTCTCAAAATACAAACATTAGTTTGTATTTTGTAAACTAATGTTTGTATTTTGAGAACGATTTCCGAAGTGGAAATTGAAACGTCAATAAACGTATTTTAACCTTTAATTGTGGCTTATTCCTATTTAAATATATTTTAAATTAAAATGCCACAAGAAAATAGCTTCAGAACAATATGATCAATGCTTTTTTTGCGGATCAAAAATTATATGATGTCATATGTTTTTGAGAGCACTGGCCAAGTGAAGAAAATTTAAAATTAATTAGCATCTCCGGCTTTTCAGTAGCTAGTTTCTTTTGTAGGGCAAAAACGAAACAAGTGGTTGAAAATTTATGTGAAAGACAATCTTATGTATTCTCTTAATCTAAATGAACATAAGATAGAGCAAAGTTCTGAGTTTTGTGCGATTTATGTACTTTCAATAAAAACCAATATTTCACCTGTATACAGATCGGGTAAAGATGACTTTGAGTGTTTTTTTGGTGAATTTTGAGAATGTCATAACGTCCTTACTTAGTAAAGTAGACAAACTGATGATAGTTGGTGATTTTAATATAAATTTTAAAATCCAATCTGACCCTTTTTTTAATATTCAGAATTTATTAAAATCTTTTGGTCTAAAAATAACTATAAACAATTATACTAGAATCACATCCCAGTCCAGTAGTTGCATCGACAACATTATGCCAAATTTTTCTGAAAATATCTACAGAGTGAGCGTAGCTCAATTTTTATTTATTGACTAAGCATAAAGGTGACACGAATCAAAAATTTTAACGGTTTATTACTTCTTCAGGTTTACGGAAACTTAAACGTGCGCTAGCTAGTACAAATACAGTCTTTTTCTATAATATTAATGATAATCCTGAATTTTTAACAGTCTTTCTTACCGAAACTTATAACAATTTAATATTAAAGCATTTTTCACTAAAAAAAATAAAAAAAAGTACGACAAACTGCTGAAAAAATACCTATGCAAGGGTTTAATAATCAATTTGGTTTTTACAGATCTAATCTTTCTGTTTGCTACATTGCTAAAAAGTTAGCTTACTGGAATTTTATTACTTATTCTAATAATAAACCTAGAGACTGCTGGAAAATAGTAAATTTCGAAAGAAAGAATACCAGATCCAGTTCGGTACAACCTGATCTACCTCCAGATGAAATAAATCAATTTTTTACTACAATTGCAGAGAATATAATTACATTTCTTCATTAATGTCGATGTCCTCTTCAGTTATAGAAAATAACTTTCCTATAGTCGTTTTTTTTTCGTCCCGTTGTTGAAGAATGTAGGCACGTTCACGAAATTAATAGCAAAATAATACCAAATAGTTTTAATACCTTTTACTTATTCTATTAATTAAATTCTTTCAACTGGATTAATTCCTGAAGTTCTAAAATACTCAAAAGTACTACTAATCTACAAAAAAGGTGATTCCTCAAAAACTGACGATTACAGCCCATAAGCATTTCGTCTACTTTTGGGGGAATGATTGAAAAGGTTATCAAACAGCAATTTTATTCCTATTTTTAGTCAAATAACTACTTTACCAACTCACAATATGGATTCAGAAGTGCTTGTTCTAAGACGAACGGTTTTAATGTTGTAAGCGAGGTGATTGAGAGGTATCTCTCTTAATCTTATAACTTCTTATCTATGAGGCAGACACCAGGCCGAGAGATGACCTAAAGGTTATCTCTCCCATTTCCTATTCGTAAAACACGAAGTCCCACAAGGTTCGATCTTAGGACCTGTTTTGTTCATTATTTATGTCATCGATTTGCCCAAATTCATATCTCCGTACACAACCATACAATTTGCAGATGATACGACATACGTTATATCAGCAAAAAATAATGATGATTTAAAGATGTCTCATGAGGACGTTTCTGCTAAATCTAGCTCATGTTTTGCTGCAAAAAAACTAAATTTTAACTCTGATAAAACGCAAAATTTGGTTATATCTGCAAGTAATTTACATAATTATTAAGATAGCAAAGAGACTGTTAAACTATTGGGAATAACCATAGATAATCGACGGGGTCGGCCTATATCTCACAACTTAAGACAAAACTATCAAATTCATTATTTTTTTATTCGCCAACTATAGTGTATTTTTATGTATGAGAGAGTAATAAAACAATAAATTATGTATGCAAATCTCTAAACTGTTGATACGGGTGACTCAATGAAAAACAGATATTTGTCAACAAGTTTACAGAAGTATATAGGAAAACAATTTTAAATTGAGTATGACCACCAGGTATAAAGGTTGGAGCAGAATAGAATACAATAGTTGTGAGGTTTACTAATCCCTAAATAAGGTTGCTAGTGTCGGAGTGATGGAGGTTAACAGGTACTAATGAATTTGCAAGAAATTTAAGATGTTTATTTTATTGGTTATATATAACCAATAAAAGTTTAATAAGTACCTACCTATTTGCAAAATAAAGTTTACTTCTTTAGATAAAATAAAACGTTTTATTTTATCTATTTGCAAAATAAAGTTTAATTCTTTGCCTATTTGCAAAATAAAGTTTAATTCTTTAGATAAAATAAAACGTTTTATTTTATCTGAAATGAGTGCATTCTACTAAGTAAGGGTTTCAACAATCAAACATTTAATTCTTTAATTCCAGGAATCTACGACAGTAATTGACTAGATAATTACCTTCTAAACTTATTCCACAGAAAATGTGATAGTGGGTTTTTCCAGTTTGTATATAGGAAGGTCCAAGTGGCGTATTCAAAATTCTTAACAGTTCACTAAAAGTAGGTACTTCAGTTGCAAGGTACAGTTTATTGTGTATACTAGTGTTATGGAAAATTTGGAAGTGCCGTGTAAACGCCGAAAAATTGGTCCTTTAACAATTAATGAAAAAACAATAATATTTAATTGTTTTAAATCATTTACAGACAAACGTTTATGTGAAAGTGTTGATGAGACCGTTGAGTTAGTTAGCAGTATACTTGGTGTTGGGAAATCTACGATTTACAGAGTTATTAAAGAAGAGAAATGTGGTAGTTTTCAAATGCCACGTAATGCTCCAGGGAAACCAAAATTTCAAATAGAATATCATTTTAAAGAAGGACTTCGACGGAAAGTGCATGAATTCTTCTTTAGACAAGAATTTCCAACATTGGATAAAGTTCTTGTCTTAGTTCGAGATGATAAGGATTACCCAGAAATGAGTCGAAGTACGTTATGGAAACTTTTAAAAGAAATAGGCTTCCGCTGGAAAAAGAATCCCAGAAAGTCTATTTTATTAGAAAGAAGCGATATTGTCATATGGAGAAGACATTTTCTAAGAACTATAAAGGAAATGAGAAACCAAAAAAGAAAAATATTTTATCTTGATGAAACATGGATCAACGAGGGTCATACACCAAATAAATTTTGGCATAATGAAACTGTTACAAGTCAAAGGCACGCTTTTGTAAATAACTTATCTACTGGTTTAAACCCACCATCAGGAAAGGGACGCAGGCCGATAATAGTACACATTGGCAGTTCAGACGGTTTTGTTGAAGGTGGTTTATTAACTTTTGAATCAACTCGTACCGGTGACTACCATGAAGACATGAACGCTGATGTCTTTCAAGAATGGTTCGAACAAATGATAGATCTTCTTCCTAAGAACTGTGTAATAGTAATGGATAATGCAAGTTATCACTCCAGACTTATAGAAGGACTGCCCACAACCAAGTGGTTAAAAAAAGACTTGCAGAATTGGCTGAGTTCAAAAAATATTACGTACCATCCCGGATCTATAAGAAAGGAACTTTATTCGTTGTGTGCCCTTCACAAAGAAAAATTTAAAAAATATGAAATTGATGAAATTGCCAAAAACCGTGGAATGACAGTACTTAGATCCCCACCATATCATTGTGAATTAAACCCGATTGAACTGGTATGGGCACAGATAACGAGTGAAGTTTCAAGAAAAAATACCACTTTTAAAATTCATGATGTTAAACAGTTGTTTTTGGAGGCCGTAAATAATGTAAAACCTGAAAACTGGGAAAAGGCAGTAAATCACACTATTAAAGAAGAGGAAAAAATGTGGAAGCTGGACAATATTACTGATAAAATGATCGAGCCAGTTATTATAAAGCTTGGTTCCGAAAGTTCATCTTCTGAATCTGATTTGGATTTGTAACAAGTAGCTGTAAGTTTTATATTAATATTTTTATTCATCTATTTAACATACTTTAGACGGTTTTAAAAACTCCTTTTCTCTTTTGTAATTTTTATAAATATAAAAAAAAATGTGAATTTTTTAAAACCCTTTTTAATGTAGGCCAGTCAGTTCTAATATAGTGTGTGATAAAAGAGGTCACTTTTGTTTACATACACATAACACTTTATAACCCTGAAATAATTAATTTATTTTTTACAATTATTCAAAGTAATTTTTCAATTAATCTTGAGCACGCCCATGGAGTGGTCGGAGCTACCAGTTAAAATTATGCTAATTACTCTCTCGTTCATAAAAATAAACTTTAGCAAGGTTTGTAAACTTTGAAACAGTATAAATGACATATTGTCCTTTATTTCACTCTCACCTAAACTATGGTGTAATCATATGGTGCAATTCAACAATCGCACTTCAAATTTTTAGAATGCAAAAGAAAGCTGTCAGGATTTTAGCAGGGGTTAGTTATTTAGAGCACTGCCGACCTTTCTTT